>NW_028119556.1:32500-47414 GCF_965119305.1 Pelophylax lessonae | reverse complement strand
GGATTAAATAAACAATACTATATATATGGATTAAAAAAAAACAAACATTCTATATATATATGGATTAAAAAAAAAAACCATACTATATATATATATATATATATATATATATATATATATATATATATATATATATATATGTGTATATATATATGGATTAAAAAAACACACTATATATATGGATTAAAAAAACAATACTATATATATATATGGATTAAAAACACATAATATATATATGGATTAAAAAAAAAACATACTACATATATAGATTCAAAAAAACATACTATATATATGCATTAATAAAAAAACATACTATATATATGGATTAAAAAAAAAAAAACATACTATATGTATGGATTAAAAAAACAATACTATATATATGGATTAAAAAAAGTGGTTGATCCTCACTTCCAGGAGGTCGGCTTGGCATTTGGAGAAATTAGATCTGGGTATTAGATCTGTTCCAAGATTGCCATACCAAGCCAGCCAGGAAGAAGCTTGGGAACTTGAGCATTTCCTAACGCCTGCACTTGTCCCCCCCCCCCCCCCCCCCCGTTAAATGTGCTTTGGGCGAACAGGTCCTTCTGTCTGTCATCCGTAAAAAGAGGTATACCTTCTTTCCCCTTTGACAGTTGAGCCGAAGCACACAGACGGGACAGCAGGAAAGAACTCAGCAAGGACAGCAGGGAAGCATTTTGATAGGCATTTACTATGAATGTCATAGTAAACAGGCCTCTCTACTAATCCCATAGAAAACTAAAACTAGCCTTCTCTTTACAAGTGAGTTGTAGGACTGTCTAAACAGGTTCTTTTTAACCCATTGCACAGAGTACTGCAGGTTACAACAAGATAGCAGTGTATTCCCACCCACCCATACTCAGAGTTCCCTCGTATATCCGCAGCAACCTTTCTGATCAACCCCCTATAATGGAACACTGAGGGAGAGGAGCGGCAAAATCGCATACTAGCACATTATGATAGGCTTACCTTAAATATCCACTGACAGGGATTCCATCGTCACCTGGTTTTCTTTCCAGGTTCACAGGCTCTGGACACTTGAATGGCGACAATCCAGCAAAAGTGGTTGGTCCTCGTCTAGAGGATGTCAGCTTGGCATTTGGAGAAATCCTGGGAAATAGATCTGTCCCAAGATTGCCATACCAAGCCCGCCAGGAAGAAGCTTGGGAACCCAAGATTGTTGATAATGCTGTCCAGCGAAGCCAATTGTTGATAACGTCGTCCAGCAATGTAAATTACTGATAATTCCCTCCAGCAATGTAAATTCTTGATAACGCCATCCAGGAATGCAATTTATTGAAAACGCCGTCTAGAGATGGAAATTGCTGATAATGTCGTCCAGCGATATAAATTAATGATAACGCCATCCAGCGATTTAATTTTTTGATAACGCCGTCCAGCAACGTAAATTGTTGATAACGCTGTCCAGCAATGCCAATTATTGATAACACCATCCAGAAATTTAAAATGATGGGTATCAAATGCATAAACATAAAATATTCCGGACAATGGGCATAAAACGCATAAATATGAAATATTCTAATGTTATGATGTTCTGGTGGTCGGTATAAGGTTCTGGTGTGTCGGTATAAGGTTCTGGTGTATGGTTATAAAGTTCTGGTGGGTGGTATAATATTCTGGTGGGTGGGTAAAATGTTCTGGTGGGTGGGTATAATGTTCTGGTGGATAGTTATAAAGTTCTGGTGGGTGGGTATAATGTTCTGGTGTATGGTTATAAAGTTCTGGTGGGTGGGTATAATGTTCTGGTGGGTGGGTATAATGTTCTGGTGGGTGCCAGAACAACCACCTTATAGAATTTGGAAAAAAAGGTGTGCACCGATGACCAAGTCGCAGCCTTGCACACCTGGGTCACCGAGACCTGATGCCGGTAGGCCCAGGACGTACTCATTGATCTGGTAGAGTGCGCCTTAACAGGGGAGGGTGGAACCCATTCCTTCAAAGCATAAGCCTGGACAATCGTCTGTCTGATCCATTTGGCAATGGTCGCCGCAGACGCAGCCATGCCCTTCCGAGGTCCCTCAGGAAGGACAAAAAAAGGCAATCTGATTTCCAAAAGGATTCAGTGGACGACAGGCAAACCCTGATCGCCCTGACAACATCCAAGGAATGCAACGTGCCCTCCTTAGGATGCTTGGGCTTCGCACAGAGCGAAGGCAAAACAATGTCCTCATTAAGGTGGAAGTCAGACACCACCTTAGGGAGAAATGATGAGTTAGGTCGCAAGACCACCTTATCTTTATGAACCACCAGGTAAGGAGAGCAGCAAGACAAAGCCGCCAACTCCGACACCCTGCGAGCCGAAGTGATCGCCACTAAAAAGGCAACCTTCTTAGACAGCAGAGTCAACGATATCTCCAGGATGTGTTCAAAGGGAGAACACTGTAACGCGGATAGAACCAAGTTCAAGTCCCATGGAGGTAAAGGCTCCCTCCGGGGAGGGGCCAAATGTCGCACACCTTGAATGAAGGTGCGAATTAAGGAATGAGACGCCACAGGGCAAATAAAAAGAACAGCCAGTGCAAATACCTGGCCCTTTATCGTGGCCAGCGCAAGGCGCTGGTCCACACCAGTCTGGAGGAAAGCCAACACTCCCGTCACCGAGTAGGAGTGAGAAGAAAACCCCCTGCACTCACACCAGGCGAAATAAGCTTTCTAGGTACGATAATAAATCTTACCAGACGAGGCTTTCCTAGCCTTGATTAAAGTAGGAATAACCTCTGGGGAGAGACCCCTATCTCTCAAGACCTGTCTTCCAACAGACCTGTCTTCTTTCTACGTTTGAAACGCAGGGAAACACACGTTTTGAACGCAAATAATTGCGTTCCAAAAAACGTCCCTGAACTCAACTGACTGCAAATGACTGTAAACGTCCCGGTGTTCATGGACAGATAAGATAAAATGTAGATGGGTTCAGGGGCTTCTGAAAAGCTGGTACTGGTGACACCCTGATCACCCCACACCAGTCATATGATGGCTCTGTACTGTACTGGTGACACCCTGATCACCTCACACCAGTCATATGACGGCCCTGTACTGTACTGGTGACACCCTGATCACCCCACACCAGTCATATGATGGCACTGTACTGTACTGGTGACACCCTGATCACCTCACACCAGTCATATGATGGCGCTGTACTGTACTGGTGACACCCTGATCACCTCACACCAGTCATATGATGGCGCTGTACTGTACTGGTGACACCCTGATCACCTCACACCAGTCATATGATGGCGCTGTACTGGTGACACCCTGATCACCCCACACCAGTCATATGATGGCTCTGTACTGTACTGGTGACACCCTGATCACCCCACACCAGTCATATGATGGCTCTGTACTGTACTGGTGACACCCTGATCACCCCACACCAGTCATATGATGGCGCTGTACTGTACTGGTGACACCCTGATCACCTCACACCAGTTATATGATGGCGCTTTACTGTACTGGTGACACCCTGATCACCCCACACCAGTCATATGATGGCTCTGTACTGTACTGGTGACACCCTGATCACCTCACACCAGTCATATGATGGCACTGTACTGTACTGGTGACACCCTGATCACCCCACACCAGTCATATGATGGCGCTGTACTGGTGACACCCTGATCACCCCACACCAGTCATATGATGGCGCTGTACTGTACTGGTGACACCCTGATCACCCCACACCAGTCATATGATGGCTCTGTACTGTACTGGTGACACCCTGATCACCTCACACCAGTCATATGATGGCTCTGTACTGTACTGGTGACACCCTGATCACCCCACACCAGTCATATGATGGCTCTGTACTGTACTGGTGACACCGTGATCACCCCACACCAGTCATATGATGGCTCTGTACTGTACTGGTGACACCCTGATCACCCCACATTAGTCATATGATGGCACTGTACTGTACTGGTGACACCCTGATCACCTCACACCAGTCATATGATGGCTCTGTACTGTACTGGTGACACCCTGATCACCCCACACCAGTCATATGATGGCGCTGTACTGTACTGGTGACACCCTGATCACGCCACACCAGTCATATGATGGCGCTGTACTGTACTGGTGACACCGTGATCACCCCACACCAGTCATATGACGGCACTGTACTGTACTGGTGACACCCTGATCATCCCACACCAGTTATATGATGGCCAGTGGCGGCTGGTGAAGTTTTAAGATGGGGGGGCGCAAGACCCCGCCCTTCTATTTTGGCCCCTCCCATTTCTCAGAAGCCACACCCCTTATAGACCCCACCCATTTTGTCCCCTGTATTTTGCTTGCGTGAACCAATTCTCCCAATATATCACATATTAAGGGCTCCATCAGTACTAGTATATCCTATAATAGGGAGCAGGGGCCCTATTATGGGATACACTGACAGAGTGGCACAAACCCCACAGTACAGACCCCCTAGCACAGACCACACAGTACATGCCCCCTTTCAATGCAGTGACCAGCGTACATACCCCCTTTCAATGCAGTGACCAGCGTACATGCCCCCTTTCAATGTAGTGACCAGCGTACATGCCCCCTTTCAATGTAGTGACCAGCGTACATGCCCCCTTTCAATGTAGTGACCAGCGTACATGCCCCCTTTCAATGTAGTGACCAGCATACATGCCCCCTTTCAATGTAGTGACCAGCATACATGCCCCCTTTCAATGTAGTGACCAGCGTACATGCCCCCTTTCAATACAGTGACCAGCGTACATGCCCCCTTTCAATGCAGTGACCAGCGTACATGCCCCCTTTCAATGTAGTGACCAGCATACATGCCCCCTTTCAATGTAGTGACCAGCATACATGCCCCCTTTCAATACAGTGACCAGCGTACATGCCCCCTTTCAATGTAGTGACCAGCGTACATGCCCCCTTTCAATGCAGTGACCAGTGTACATGCCCCCTTTCAATGCAGTGACCAGTGTACATGCCCCCTTTCAATGTAGTGACCAGCGTACATGCCCCCTTTCAATGTAGTGACCAGCGTACATGCCCCCTTTCAATGTAGTGACCAGCATACATGCCCCCTTTCAATGTAGTGACCAGCGTACATGCCCCCTTTCAATGTAGTGACCAGCGTACATGCCCCCTTTCAATGTAGTGACCAGCGTACATGCCCCCTTTCAATGCAGTGACCAGCGTACATGCCCCCTTTCAATGTAGTGACCAGCATACATGCCCCCTTTCAATACAGTGACCAGCATACATGCCCCCTTTCAATGTAGTGACCAGCGTACATGCCCCTTTCAATACAGTGACCAGCATACATGCCCCCTTTCAATACAGTGACCAGCGTACATACCCCCTTTCAATGTAGTGACCAGCATACATGCCCCCTTTCAATGTAGTGACCAGCGTACATACCCCCTTTCAATACAGTGACCAGCGTACATACCCCCTTTCAATGTAGTGACCAGCGTACATGCCCCCTTTCAATACAGTGACCAGCGTACATGCCCCCTTTCAATGTAGTGACCAGCGTACATGCCCCCTTTCAATACAGTGACCAGCATACATGCCCCCTTTCAATGTAGTGACCAGCGTACATGCCCCTTTCAATACAGTGACCAGCATACATGCCCCCTTTCAATACAGTGACCAGCGTACATACCCCCTTTCAATGTAGTGACCAGCGTACATGCCCCCTTTCAATGCAGTGACCAGCATACATGCCCCCTTTCAATGTAGTGACCAGCGTACATACCCCCTTTCAATACAGTGACCAGCGTACATACCCCCTTTCAATGTAGTGACCAGCGTACATGCCCCCTTTCAATACAGTGACCAGCGTACATGCCCCCTTTCAATGCAGTGACCAGCGTACATACCCCCTTTCAATGTAGTGACCAGCGTACATGCCCCCTTTCAATACAGTGACCAGCGTACATACCCCCTTTCAATGTAGTGACCAGCGTACATGCCCCCTTTCAATACAGTGACCAGCGTACATACCCCCTTTCAATGTAGTGACCAGCGTACATGCCCCCTTTCAATGCAGTGACCAGCATACATGCCCCCTTTCAATGTAGTGACCAGCGTACATACCCCCTTTCAATACAGTGACCAGCGTACATACCCCCTTTCAATGTAGTGACCAGCGTACATGCCCCCTTTCAATACAGTGACCAGCGTACATGCCCCCTTTCAATGTAGTGACCAGCGTACATGCCCCCTTTCAATACAGTGACCAGCATACATGCCCCCTTTCAATGTAGTGACCAGCGTACATGCCCCTTTCAATACAGTGACCAGCATACATGCCCCCTTTCAATACAGTGACCAGCGTACATGCCCCCTTTCAATGTAGTGACCAGCGTACATGCCCCCTTTCAATACAGTGACCAGCATACATGCCCCCTTTCAATGTAGTGACCAGCGTACATACCCCCTTTCAATACAGTGACCAGCGTACATACCCCCTTTCAATGTAGTGACCAGCGTACATGCCCCCTTTCAATACAGTGACCAGCGTACATGCCCCCTTTCAATGTAGTGACCAGCGTACATGCCCCCTTTCAATACAGTGACCAGCATACATGCCCCCTTTCAATGTAGTGACCAGCGTACATGCCCCTTTCAATACAGTGACCAGCATACATGCCCCCTTTCAATACAGTGACCAGCGTACATACCCCCTTTCAATGTAGTGACCAGCGTACATGCCCCCTTTCAATGCAGTGACCAGCATACATGCCCCCTTTCAATGTAGTGACCAGCGTACATACCCCCTTTCAATACAGTGACCAGCGTACATACCCCCTTTCAATGTAGTGACCAGCGTACATGCCCCCTTTCAATACAGTGACCAGCGTACATGCCCCCTTTCAATGCAGTGACCAGCGTACATACCCCCTTTCAATGTAGTGACCAGCGTACATGCCCCCTTTCAATACAGTGACCAGCGTACATACCCCCTTTCAATGTAGTGACCAGCGTACATGCCCCCTTTCAATACAGTGACCAGCGTACATACCCCCTTTCAATGTAGTGACCAGCGTACATGCCCCCTTTCAATACAGTGACCAGCATACATGCCCCCTTTCAATACAGTGACCAGCATACATGCCCCCTTTCAATACAGTGACCAGCATACATGCCCCCTTTCAATGTAGTGACCAGCGTACATGCCCCCTTTCAATACAGTGACCAGCATACATGCCCCCTTTCAATGTAGTGACCAGCGTACATGCCCCCTTTCAATGTAGTGACCAGCGTACATGCCCCCTTTCAATGTAGTGACCAGCGTACATGCCCCCTTTCAATGTAGTGACCAGCGTACATGCCCCCTGCAGAGGTATGGCAGTGGGAGAGATGGGATCAGGCAGAGGGATGGTGGTGGGAGGGATGAGGGCATGAGGCAGAGAGGGATGGCAGTGGGATGGATGGTCATGGGATGAGGCAGAGCAGAGGGGGATGGCGGTGGAAAGGCTGGATGGATGGATGGATGGATGGTCATGGCCCATGATGACCATCCATCCAGCCTTTCCACCGCCATCCCCCTCTGCTCTGCCTCATCCCATGACCATCCATCCATCCAGCCTTTCCACCGCCATCCCCCTCTGCTCTGCCTCATCCCATGACTCATGGGATGAGGCAGAGCATAGGGGGATGGCGGTGGAAAAGCTGGATGGATGGTCATGGAGGACTGACAGGAGGACCACGAGGACTCACCGGTGGTGATGTCTTCTTCCAGCAGATGACCTCCGGTGGTCTGGTCTCCTCTCCGGTGCCGCCGTCACTCCCGTCCGGTGTCCACCCGACTCCATCGCCCGCGGTCCGGTCCACTGCTGCGAGTGACGTCAGCGGGGTCAGCGTTGGATGTCCTGGATGCTGTGATTGGTCCAGGCTGGAGGCTGGACCAATCACAGCCAGGAATCCACGAAGTGGGGGTTTCCAAGGAATCTGCCTTGCGCCCAGGTTACGCCCCCCACGCCCCCCAGAAGGCAGCCAATCGGCGCCTCTTCTGGGTGGTAACCCCACCCCCCCACCCCCTTCACATCGGCTGGCGGCGGCGGCGGCGAACGCAATTTTTTTTTTTTTTCAAACTTTATTGCTCGTTTTGCAATCTTTTTTTTTTTTTTATCTTTTTTTTTTTTCTTCCTTTTTTCAGGGGGGGCGGCGCCCTGGCGCCCCCTATGCACCGGCCGCCACTGATGATGGCACTGTACTGGTGACACCCTGATCACCCCACACCAGTCACATGATGGCTCTGTACTGTACTGGTGACACCCTGATCACCCCACACCAGTCATATGATGGCGCTGTACTGGTGACACCCTGATCACCCCACACCAGTCATATGATGACTCTGTACTGTACTGGTGACACCCTGATCACCCCACACCAGTCATATGATGGCACTGTACTGTACTGGTGACACCCTGATCACCCCACACCAGTCATATGATGGCGCTGTACTCCACCGGTGACACCCTGATCACCTCACACCAGTCATATGATGGCACTGTACTGGTGACACCCTGATCACCCCTATAGTGATGTAAATTGCTGAAAGAAGTCCATCGATGAAAATTGCTGATAACGCCGTTCAGCGATGTAAATTGTTGATAACACCGTCCAGCAAAGAAAATTATTGATAACGCCATCCAGCGATATAAATTGTTAATAATGCTGCCCAGCGATGAAAATTGTTTAGAACGCCGTCCAGCTTTGCCAATTACCGGTAATGCCGTCCAGTGATGTAAATTGCTGATAAGCCTTCCAGTGAGGTAAATTTTTCATTCCGTCCAGCGATGTAAATTGTTGATAATGCCGTCCAGCGATGCCAAGTATTGATAACGCCGTCTAGCAATGCCAATTGCTTATAACGCCATTCAGCGATGTAAATTGCTGCTAATGCCATCCAGCGATGTAAATTGTTGATAATGCCATCCAGCAATGTAAAATGTTGATAACGCCGTCCAGCGATGTAAAATGTAGATAAGGCCGTCCAGCGATGTAAATTGTTGATAATGCCATCCAGCGATGTAAAATGTTGATAACGCTGTCCAGCGATGTAAAATGTTGATAATGCTGACCAGCGATGCCAATTATTGATAATGCCATCCAGCAATAAAAATTGTTGATAAAGCTCCCCAGCGATGTAAATTGTTGATAACGCCGCCCAGCAAAGTAAATTATTGATAATGCCATCCAGCGATGCCAACTATTGATAATGCCATCCAGCAATATAAATTGTTAATAACGCTGCACAGCAATGAAAGTTGCTTATAACGCCGTCCAGCTATGCCAATTATCAGTAACACCGTCCAGTGATGTAAATTGCTGATAAGCCGTCCAGTGAGGTAAATTTTTAAAAACTCCGCCCAGCGATGTGAATTGTTGATAACGCTGTCCAGCGATGCCAAGTATTGATAATGCTGTCCAGTGATGTAAATTTTTCATAACGCCATCCATTGATGGCAATTGTTGATAACGCCATCCAGCGATGTAAATTGCTAATAATGCTGTCCAGCAATGCCAATTATTAATAACGCCGTCCAGCGATATTCATTGTTTTTAACGACGTCCAGCAATGCCAATTATTGATAACGCCGTCCAGCGAAGTAAATTATTGATAACAACCTCCAGTGATTTAAATTGCTGATAACGCCGCCCAGCGATGTCAATTGCTAAAAATGCTGTCAAGCAATGCCAATTATATCGCCATCCAGCGATGTAAATTGTGGATAACGCCGTCCAACAATGCCAATTATTGATAACTTCGTCCAGCAATGCCAATTGCTGATAACACCGTTCAGCAATGTAAATTGCTGATAATGCCGTCCAGCGATTTCAATTAATGTTAACGCCGTCCAGCGATTTAAAATGTTGATAACGCCGACCAGCGATGCCAATTATTGATAACGCCATCCAGGAATTTAAAATGATGGGCATCAAACGCATAAACATGAAATATTCCTAACAATGGGCATCAAACGTATAGACATAAAATATTATGGAAAATGGGCAGCAAACACATAAACATGAAATATTCTAATGTTTTAATGTTCTGGTGGGTCGGTATAAGGTTCTGGTGGGTCGGTATGAGGTTCTTGTGCATGGTTATAATTTTCTGGTGGGTGGTATAATGTTCTGCTAGATGGTATAATGTTTTGGTGGGTGGTATAATGTTCTGGCAGGTGGTATAATGTTCTGATGAGTGATATAATGTTCTGGTGGTTGGGTATAATCTGGTGGGTGGAATAATAATTTGGTGGGTGGGTATAATGTTCTGGTGGGTGATATAATGTTCTGGCAGGTGGTATAATGTTCTGGTGGGTGGTATAATGTTCTGGTAAGTGGGTAAAAGGTTCTGGTGGGTGGGTATAAGATTCTAGTGGGTGAGTATAAGGTTTTGGTGGGTTGGTATAATATTCTGGCTGGTGGTATAATGTTCTGGTGGGTGGTATAATGTTATGGTGTGTGGGTATAATGTTCTGATGAGTGATATAATGTTCTGGTGGTTGGGTATAATCTGGTGGGTGGAATAATAATTTGGTGGGTGGGTATAATGTTCTGTTGGGTGGGTATAATGTTCTGGTGGGTGGTGATAATGTTATGGTGGGTGGTCATGTTATGGTGGGTGGGTATAATGTTCTTGTGGGTTGGTATAATATTCTGATTGGTTTGACTGTTCAATAAAGAGTTCTACTTCACCCTCAATCTAGAGTCCTGTCTTTTATTGGGGGAATCTGTTACAAGGGATTGCTATGCTCTTCATACTCCCTGAAATAAGCACTAAGCTCTTGTAAGAGCTTGTTCCTGTTCCTGCTTCACCTCTGGGGAAAGAGGGTTACCTACTGGAACCTGGAGCATTGTTGTAGGTCCAGGGTGGGTAGGAGACGGTGAGACCTCAACCAAGATGCGGTTGTTTGTGGGGTTTGAGGTGGTTACAGTGTCTAGTGGAGTGCTTGGAGCCCTCGGGAAGCACTAGGAGCATCCATCAATGGAGGTATCCAGTCAGGGTGCCAGTTGATCCGTTACAGTTCTGGTAAGTGGTATAATGTTCTGGTGGGTGGGTGTAATATTCTGGTATGTGGCATAATATTCTGGAGTGTGGCATAATGTTCTGGTGGGTGTGTATAATGTTCTTGTGGGTGGTATAATGTTCTGGTGTATGGTTATAATGTCCTGGTGGGTGGTAAAATGTTCTGGTGGGTGGGTATAATGTTCTGGTGGGTGGATAAAATGTTCTGGTGGGTGGATAAAATGTTCTGGTGGGTGGATAAAATGTTCTGGTGGGTTGGTAAAATATTCTGGTGGGTGGGTATAATGTTCTGGTGCATGATATAATGTATTAGTGGTTGGGTATAATATTCTGGTGGGTGGTATAATAATTTGGTGGGTGGGTATAATGTCCTGGTGGGTGGGTATAATGTGCTGGTTGGTGGTTATAATGTTCTGGTGGGTGGGTATAATGTTCTGGTGGGTGGGTATAATGTTCTGGTGGGTGGATAAAATGTTCTGGTGGGTGGATAAATTGTTCTGGTGGGTGGATAAAATGTTCTGGTGGGTTGGTAAAATATTCTGGTGGGTTGGTAAAATATTCTGGTGGGTTGGTAAAATATTCTGGTGGGTGGGTATAATGTTCTGGTGCATGATATAATGTATTAGTGGTTGGGTATAATATTCTGGTGGGTAGTATAATAATTTGGTGGGTGGGTATAATGTCCTGGTGGGTGGGTATAATGTTCTGGTGGTTGGTATAATGTTCTGGTGTTTGGTTATAATGTTATGGTGGGTGGTCATAATGTTATGGTGGGTGGTCATAATGTTATGGTGGGTGGTCATAATGTTCTGGTGGGTGGTCATAATGTTCCGGTGGGTAGTCATAATGTTCTGGTGGGTGGTCATAATGTTATGGAGGGTGGTCATAATGTTATGGTGGGTGGTCATAATGTTATGGTGGGTGGTCATAATGTTATGGTGGGTGGGTATAATGTTCTGGTGGGTAGTATAATATTCTGGTGGGTGGTCATAATGTTATGGTGGGTGGTATAATGTTCTGGTCCATTCCTGACAATGGGCATCAAATGCATAAACATGAAATATTCCTAACAACGGGCATCAAACACATAAACATGAATATTCCTAACAATGGGCATCAAACGCATAGATATGTAATATTTCTAACAATGGGCATCAAATGCATAAACATAAAATATTCCTGACAAGAGGGATAGAGGGATATGCAGTGCACAGCCCAACACACGCCTAATGAAAGTACCAACCTCCAAACACTCTATAGCTGGTCCAACACACACCTAAAAAATAATGCCCTCCAACCTCCCCTATAGTCAGTCCAACACACATCTAAGAAAAATACAAACCTTCAACCTGCATATAGAGTGCTGAATAGGGCTGAACGATAGTCGATATGATATCGATTATCGTTCTGCGGGCGTGGGCGATATTCATATCGCCGAAGACACGATATTTAGCATTAGGCAAGGGGCATGGCCGGAAGACGCGCAGAACGGACGTGGCTTGTGAGAGCTCCGATACCGCTGTACAGAATCCTCAGCAATCTTCCTAAATCTCCCCTATTCAGGGAGAAAAAACAGCTTGGGGAGACCCATCGAGGCACCAGAGACCAATACTGCCCGGTATTGCGGAGGAAAGACTCCGTCACAGAAGCCGCGGCTTTGCCTAGATCGGAGCGCGATCGCGTGCTCATGGTTTCTGGTAAGGCCTACTTACTCCGCACTCATTTGGGACTTGCCTCCATCCCCCGGGTGCCCCCAAAGCCATACATAGACCTCCTAATCTTCACAAAAAAGGACCCCAGTGTACTCATATCCCTCAGCAAGCTGTGCCGACCGCCATCTTGGCTGCACAGGGGGACACAGATCCACAGCAGACTGCAACTCTCTCACCTTGTTCAGCAATCCCCCCTTGCATAGAACTCTTTGCAGCTGCTCTACAGCATTAGGCAGGGAGAAGTCGGGACTCTGGGGGATTCTTCTACCTCCTACCACCACTGTGAGTCCTGACTCTGCCTAATCCACACTGTCAGTGTCTTCTGCACTCCACCCAGTTAAATATCGCGATATATATCGTTGAAAAACGAATATCGCAATGTACTTTTTTTCCGAATATCCTGCAGCCCTAGTACTGAACACAAATCTAAAAAAATTACTGGCTTCACACCTCCCCTATAGCCAGTCGAACACACCTTATAAAAGTACAAACCTTCAACCTCCATATAGAGGGTCCAACACACACCATATAAAATAGCCTCCAACCTCCCCTATAGCCAGACCAACACATGCCTAGTAAAATACAAACCTTCAACCTCCATATGGAGGGTCAAACACACACCTAAAAAATTACTGGCCTCCAAACCTCCCCTATAACCAGTCCAACACACGCCTAATAAAAGTTCAAACATTCAACCTCCATATAGAGGGTCTAAGACACCTAAAAAGAAAAATACTGGCCTCCAACCTCCCCTATAGCCAGTCCAACACATGCCTAAGTACAAACCTTCAACCTATATTTAGAGGGTCCAACACACACCTAAAATAGAAATATATTGGTCTCCAACCTCCCCTATAGCCAGTCCAACACACGCCTAATAAAAGTACAAGCCTTCAACCGCCAAATAGTGGGTCCAACACACATCTAACATAAAAAAAATACTGGCCTCCAACCTTCACTATAGCCAGTCCAACACACGCCTAAGAAAAATACAAATCTTAAACCTCCATATAGTGTCGAACACACACCTAAAAAAAATAAAAAATTACTGGCCTCCAACCTCCCCTATAGCCAGTCCAACACACGCCTAAGAAAAATACAAACCTTCAACCTCCATATAGAGTGTCGAACACACCTAAAAAAATAAAAAAATTCTGGCCTCCAACCTCCCCTATAGCCAGTCCAACACATGCCTAATGAAGTACAAACCTTCAACCTCCATATAGAGGGTCGAAAACACACATAAAAAAAAATACTGGCCTCCAACCTCCCCTATAGCCAGTCCAACACACGCCTAATAAAAGTACAAACCTTCAACTTACATATAGATAGAGGATCCAATACACACCTAATAGAAAAAAATACTGCCCTCTAACCCCCCTTGTATCCAGTCCAACACATGCCTAAGTACAAACCTTCAACCCCCTTATAGAGGGTCCAACACACACCTAAAATAAGAAAAATACTGGCCTCCAACCTTCCTTATCGCTAGTCCAACACAAGCCTAATAAAAGTACAAACCTTCAACCTCCATATATGAGGGTCCAACACACAACTAAAATAAAAAAACTGGCCCATTCCTGGCAATGCTCATCAAACGCATAAACATAAAATATTCTGGACACGATTCCAATAGCTTATAACGCTGTCCAGCGATGTAAATTATTGATAACGTCGTCCAGCGATGTAAATTGTTGATAACGCCGCCCAGCGATGTCAATTATTGATAACGCCATCCAGCAATGTAAATTATTGATAACGCCCTATAGCGATGTAAATTATTGATAACGCCCTATAGCGATGTAAATTATAGATAACGCCGTCCAGCGATGTAAATTATTGATAACTCCGTAAAGCAATGTAAATTGTTGATAACGCTGTCCAGGGATGTAAATTGTTTATAACGCTGTCCAGCAAAGAAAATTATTGATAACGGCATCCAGCGATGCCTATTATTGTTAATGCCATCCAGCGATATAAATTGTTAATAACGCTGCCCAGCGCTGAAAATTGTTTATACCGCAGTCCAGCTATGCCAATTACCGGTAATGCCGTCCAGCGATGTAAATTGCTGATAAGCCTGCCAGTGAGGTAAATTTTTCATTCCGTCCAGCGATGTAAATTGTTGATAATGCCGTCCAGCGATGCCAAGTATTGATAACGC
>NW_028119556.1:2500-27500 GCF_965119305.1 Pelophylax lessonae | reverse complement strand
TAACGCCATCCAGAAATTTAAAATGATGGGCATCAAACGCATAAACATGAAATATTCCTAACAATGGGTATCAAATGCATAAACATAAAGTATTCCGGACAATGGGCATCAAACGCATAAATATGAAATATTCTAATGTTATGATGTTCTGGGCGGTCGGTATAAGGTTCTGGTGTATGGTTATAAAGTTCTGGTGGGTGGGTATAATGTTCTGGTGTATGGTTATAAAGTTCTGGTGGGTGGGTATAATGTTCTGGTGGGTGGGTATAATGTTCTGGTGGGTGCCAGAACAACCACCTTATAGAATTTGGAAAAAAAGGTGTGCACCGATGACCAAGTCGCAGCCTTGCACACCTGGGTCACCGAGACCTGATGCCGGTAGGCCCAGGACGTACTCATTGATCTGGTAGAGTGCGCCTTAACAGGGAAGGGTGGAACCCATTCCTTCAAAGCATAAGCCTGGACAATCGTTTGTCTGATCCATTTGGCAATGGTCGCCGCAGACGCAGCCATGCCCTTCCGAGGTCCCTCAGGAAGGACAAAAAAAGGCAATCCGATTTCCTAAAGGATTCAGTGGACGACAGGAAAACCCTGATCGCCCTGACAACATCCAAGGAATGCAACGCGCCCTCCTTAGGATGCTTGTGCTTCGCACAGAGCGAAGGCAAAACAATGTCCTCATTAAGGTGGAAGTCAGACACCACCTTAGGGAGATATGACGAGTTAGGTCGCAAGACCACCTTATCTTTATGAACCACCAGGTAAGGAGAGCGGCAAGACAACGCCGCCAACTCTGACACCCTGCGAGCCGAAGTGAACGCCACTAAAAAGGCAACCTTCTTAGACAGCAGAGTCAACGATATCTCCAGGATGTGTTCAAAGGGAGAACACTAACGCGGACAGAACCAAGTTCAAGTCCCATGGAGGTAAAGGCTCCCTCCGGGGAGGGGCCAAATGTTGCACACCTTGAATGAAGGTGCGAATTAAGGAATGAGACGCCACAGGGCAGCGAAGGAACCTGGATAACAACTGAATCTGAGGAAAGGCAATACAACTGTTGTATTGCGCCGTGCAATAAAAAAAAAACTATTTAGGGGACAAAAGTTAATTGCGGCCCTGTCCACGTATGTTACAGTGAGATACACCCGTTGCGTACTGTTGTATTGCGCCGTGCAATAACATTATATATATATATATATATATATATATATATATATATATATATATAGATTTAAAAAAAAACCATACTATATATATATATATATATATATATATATATATATATATATAAAAAAACAATACTATATATATATATATATGGATTAAAAACACATACTATATATATGGATTAAAAAAAAACATACTACATATAAAGATTAAAAAAAAAACATACTATATATATATATATATATGGATTAAAAAAAAACATACTATATATATGGATTAAAAAAAACATACTACATATATAGATTAAAAAAAACTGAATTTTTGTAAAATCTTACCTGTAAAAATTCCTTTCTCTGAGTCCTCCGACAGTCGCCGCCTCCTCTAAGTCATCACTATTGGGTATTGTCATCTGCTCCGCAGGAGTAGCTAGGCATATAGACTTAGTTAAAACAAAAGGCATTTGCATGTATACACCCCTGGGGGCTGTCCCATCTGGTCAATACCCCCCTGCAGTGTCCACTCCCAACTCAGTTTGGTAGCATAGCAGTAAGAACAAGAACCCGATAGAGAGGCGGGGGCGGCGTCTGTCGGAGGACTCAGAGAAAGGAATTTTACAGGTAAGATTTTACAAAAATTCCGTTTTCTCTTACGTCCTCCGACAGTCGCCGCCTCCTCTAAGTCATCACTATTGGGATGTCCCAAAGCAGTATAGACATGAGGGGTGGGATACGCAACGGTAGAAGAGGTAACGCTGTACCCATAACAGAGAAAGGAACCTTACAAACACTGTAAGGGAACCCACTGGGCAACAGAAAAATAACAATGCTCAACAGGAGCAACCGCCCAGAACAGCAAACACCAACAGCCAGGGAACCATAAAAAAACAAGGGTCCTTCATGGCACTGCCGCACTGAGAACTTTGCGGCCAAAGGAAGCATCAGCTGATGCCTGACCGTCTACTTTGTAGAACTTGGAAAAAGTGTACACCGATGACCAAGTCGCAGCCTTGCACACCTGGGCCACCGAGGCCCTGTGCCAACAAGCCCAGGACGCACTCACAGATCTAGTAGAGTGCGCCTTAACAGGGAAGGGTGGAACCCGTTCCTTCAAAGCATAAGCCTGCTCAATGGTCTGTCTGATCCATTCGGCAATAGTTGCTGCAGACGCAGCCATGCCCTTCCGAGATCCCTCAGGAAGAACAAACAGGGAATCCGTTTTACGAAAGGATTCAGTAGAGGACAGGTAAACCCCGATCGCCCGAACAACATCCAAAGAATGCAAAGCAATCTCCTTCGGATGCTTAGGCTTCATGCAAAGCGAAGGCAGAACAATTTCCTCATTAAGGTAAAATTCAGTGACCACCTTGGGAAGAAAGGACGGAAGTGTCCTCAACACCACCTTATCCCTATGGATCACCAAGTAAGGGGAGCGGCAAGACAACGCCGCCAGCTCCGACACCCTGCGAGCTGAAGTGATCGCCACCAAAAAAGCAACCTTCTTTGACAGCAGAGGCATATTTTCAAAGGGAGCACGCTGTAGCACGGACAGAACCAAGTTCAAGTCCCATGGAGGTAAAGGCTCCTTCCTGGGAGGAGCCAAGTGTCGCACACCTTGAATGAAGGTGCGGACCAAAGAATTAGACGCCACCGGGCGTTGGAAAAGAATAGCCAGGGCAGACACCTGACCCTTGATTGTGGCCAGTGCCAATCGCTGATCCACTCCAGACTGGAGGAAAGCCGACACTCTTGACACCGAGTACGAGCGAGGGGAAAACCCCCTGGACTCACACCAGGCGAAATAAGCCTTCCAAGTACGGTAATAGATCTAACCGGAAGAGGATTTCCTAGCCTTGATCAGCATAGGGATAACCTCAGGAGAGAGACCCTTGTCCTTCAGGACCTGGGTCTCAGCAGCCAGGCCGTTAAAGCCAGCGACTGTAAAGCAGGATGGAAGATCGGTCCTTGAGACAGAAGATCTTCCCGCATGGGCAGTCGCCACGGAGGCGCCACTGCCAGGTGAACCACGTCGGCGTACCAGTCCGGCGCTATCAGAATCAACAGGTGCAGCTCCGAGGCTAGCCTGCGGAGGAACCTGGACAGCAACTGAATCGGAGGAAAGGCATACATCAGCCGATACTGATGCCAAGGGGCCACCAACGCATCCGAGGCGTCCGCCAACGGATCGCGCATTCTTGCCACGAACCTTTCCACCTTTCGATTTAGCCGAGACGCGAACAGATCCACGTCCGGGGATCCCCACTTCGCACACAGCATTTGGAAGACCTCCGGGTGTAAGGACCATTCCCCCTGGTCCAGGGCCTGGCGACTCAGGTAGTCCGCCTGCCAATTTTCCACACCCGGAATGTGAACTGCTGAGATTGCCGGGACATGAATCTCGGCCCAAGACAGAAAGTCGGACACCTCCCGGGCCGCCCGAGCACTCCTGGAGCCCCCTTGGTGGTTGATGTAAGCCACCGCGGTAGCATTGTCCGTCTGTACCCGGACAGGACGACCCCGTAGACGGTCGGACCACTGTAGAAGGCAGAGCTTGATCTCTCGCAATTCCAGGACGTTGATCGGAAAGGGAGGACTCCTACTCTGACCAAGTGCCCTGGGCAGACAGGGTGCCCAGGACCCCACCCCAGCCCAACAGGCTGGCATCCGTGGTGATCACCGTCCAAACCAAGGGACTAAATGACTTGCCCCCCATCACCGACGGGGACTGGAGCCACCACAGAAGGGCCAATCTTGTCTGACAACTCAAGGAGACCTGCAGATCCAGGGACTGAGCCTGTCCATCCCAGTTGGCCAGGACCTCCGCTTGGAGAGCCCACGTGTTGAACTGAGCAAAGGGTATCGCCTCAAAAGTTGATAACATTAACCCCAGGACTCGCATATAGGTCCTGAGTGACGATGCTGGAACGTTCCTGAGGGACCCGATCTTGTCCCGCAATGCTCGGAGCTTGTCCTCCGGCAGGAACACCTTCGCCTGAGCAGAGTCCAAAATCATTCCCAGGTAGGGAAGACGAACCGAAGGGGACAACGATGACTTCTGAACGTTGATGGTCCATCCGAACTCCTGAAGCATCCGGATCGTGATGGACAGATCCCGCACCAGGTCCTGACTGACACTCGATCTGATGAGGAGGTCGTCCAGATACCCCAGGATCGCAATGAACTGAGCCCTCAGTAGGCCCAGAACCGGCGCCAGAACCTTGGTAAAGACCCTGGGAGCCGAAGCGAGACCGAAAGGCAACACCACAAACTGATAATGGTCTCCCGCGACGGCAAACCGAAGGTACCGCTGATGACCCTCAAAGATGGGGACATGCAGGTACGCATCCTTGAGGTCTATTGAAGCCAGGAACTCTCCTGGGCTCAGAGAAGCCACCACCGATCGGAGAGACTCCATACGGAATTTTTCGAACGCGCACAAAGCGGTTCAGAGCTTTCAGGTCCAGGATAGGACGCACCTTGCCCTCCTTTCTGGGCACAGTGAACAGATTGGAATAAAAACTCCGAAACCTGTCCCGGTGAGGCACCGGGACGATCACCCCCTGAGCAAGGAGGTCCTGGACCGCACGGTGCAAGTCCTGCAGACGCCCCGGAGGCAAATGAAGATTCGAGGGGAAGAATCTGTCCACTGGCCGGGAAAGAAACTCGATCTTGTATCCCGACCGAATGATTTCCTGAACCCACCTGTCCGAAATCTGGAGCAGCCAAGGTTGAAGGAAACCGCGCACACGTCCCCCCACCCCAGAGACGGGTGAGGGCGCGCCTTCAGGCAGAAGTGGACTGGCCCGTCGTAGCGGTATTGCCTGACTTCTGCTTACCCGCCCAGGGCTTCTTCTGTCCTCCCTGGGACTTGAAGGGCTTGCCCTTGGACTGGTTCCGAAAGGCACGAAAGGAACCCTGACTGGATCTAGGCGCAGAACTCCTCTTGCCCCGGAAGGGCTTGTGCTTCGGGTTCTGGGGCAGCATAGTACTCTTGCCCCCCGTGATGCCATTTACCAGGGTATCCAACGCCTCACCAAAAAGGCGAGAGCCAGCATAAGGAAAATCCGCCACCGTTTTCCGCGAGGACTGGTCAGCCGACCAGCTCTTCAGCCATATCAGGCGTCGATTAAGCACCGCGACACTAGAGAGGCGTGCTACTAGAGGGGCCTCATTCAAGGCTGCATCACACAGATACATGATTCCCTGGTGGATCTGGTCCACCATATCCAGCCGGGCAGGCGGGACACCATCAGTCACTAGGTTGCTCCTAAGCACCTTAGACCAGTCAGCAACTGCCTGCGCCACTAATACGGACGCGAAAATCGGTTTGAGCAGAGAGCCCGCCACCGTATAGGAATGGCGGGCCAAAGACTCCAAACGCCGAGCCGTAGGATCCCGGAAAACCGGGGAATCCTCCGTAGGAACCAGGGTAGCCTTATTCAGCACTGCGACCGTGTGATCCACCTGCGGCGGCACACACCAGCGCGATACCGTAGCCGGTGCAAAGGGATAAAGCAATTTGAACCGACTAGGCACCACGAACGGACGCTTCAAAGTGCGCCACACTTCATTAACAGTATAATGAAATTCAGCGGGACAGGGAAAAACCTGTGCTGACTTGTGGGTCCTGTGTGTCCCAAAAGAGGACACAACGCCCGGAGGGCTGGGCTCATCCTCCAAATGTAAGGTGTCCTTCACAGAAATAATTAATTCATCCATGGTCGCCCGTTCCTCAGGCGACCCCGGAGAGGAGGTATCAACCCCCTCTACCTCCGCCTCCCCCTCAGACCTCTGCAGGTCCACAGATGAGCGGGACCCTGAAAAGGGCATGCTCGCAGCAGCCATATCACCATCTGAATCAGAGGAGAGGGACAATCTGGGCCTCTTACGAGCAGCACGTTCAGCCATCAACATTTCCATGTTTGACACCAAAGTCGCCACTACCACGGCCAAATCAGGTCTCAGAGGGGGCACCGGAGAACTGGGGGCCCCCACCAGGGCTGGTGGAAATTTGCTATCCTGAGAATCCATGCTCAGGTGAGAAAAATTAGGGCAGTGCAAGAATCAGGTGCTGTCCCTTTAAAAGCGCTGCGATTGCGCAGCCCACCGCTCCAGCTATCAAGATAGAAAAGAGACCCCCAACAGGAAGGAGACAAAACTGAGCCAGAAGCGACAGTACAGAGATATATTGAGAGCAAAAACCTGCAGAGCCCCCGCAGAGCGTTGCCACTGCTGTCCTGCTTCAGAGGAAAGAGGAAGTGCTGTGAAAGTAGGCTGAACTATGCAGCTGCATGACCCAGGGAAAATGGCTGCCCCATAGAAAGGTATGGGAGGCTCCACCAAAATGGCCGCCAACATGCGGCCTGACCGACCGATCGGTCCCCGCAAAAATGGCGGCGATTGGCGCCAATTCAGCATGTAGATGCGCCCATAGAGGAACTCACATGCTTGCCCAGTGTAAAAAATGGCGGACCGCGCGGTGACACCCCACCGTGGTCCTTACATAGTCTGCACCCCCAAACACCGAAGTGACCCAGGGAAGGGGACCCCTCACACACACACGCCTATACAAACGAACCCCGCAGGGATCGCAGCCGGGGGTCACACAAGGCACAGACATGGGGGACACACAGCAACCAGGACTGCCAACCCACACAGAGGCCCCACAAAGAAGCACTTACCTGTACCCGATGGCGTGGGGAGCCTCACAAAACGGAAAGCCGCTGTCCTCACCTGACAGGGAGTGCCGTTTGCTAGGGACATTGCACTGCTGAGCCGCAGATGCGTCCGGTGAGGTAGCCACCTCACAGCTGCATCCCTGCAGTGAACAGGGATGGGTCGTTCATAATGCCAGGGCGAACAATAGCTGAACGCTCGATGGCGGGCTGGGGGTCCATCTGACCCTCTGTGCCCTGATGAACCAGGGTGGCCAGTCCAAATCCCAGCACTGCATGACCATCTTCGTCCGAAGAGTCGACTAAAAACTAAAGCTGATCAAATAAACAGCTAGTAAAGAAAGAAAAAAAAATGAAATTTTTTTCAATAAAATCAAATAAAAAGGAAGATAGGCTGAGACCGAAGCCCCAGCACAGGGAAAGCCTAACTACTCCTATGCTAGGCAAATTAAAACTGAGTTGGGAGTGGACACTGCAGGGGGGTATTGACCAGATGGGACAGCCCCCCAGGGGTGTATACATGCAAATGCCTTTTGTTTTAACTAAGTCTATATGCCTAGCTACTCCTGCGGAGCAGATGACAATACTCAATAGTGATGACTTAGAGGAGGCGGCGACTGTCGGAGGATGTAAGAGAAAAAACATACTATATATATGGATTAAAAAAACAAACATACTATATAGACGGATTAAAAAACATACTATATATATATATATATATATATATGACGGATTAAAAAAATGTTTGCTGTGGGGAACGGGTGTTTTTTGCTTCAATAAATATTTGGCAGAATTACGCTGTGTCCCCTTATGCTTGCATTCACATGTCAAATTGAACGAGAAGGATAAAGCTTCATATTAAAGAGCCAGACGGTTGGTGCAAATGGTCTTGGTGGAGGAGCCAGCGTTGACATTTTAAGGCCTGCTTTTATCCGAGATTTGGTGAGTTTCCAATCTGATGGGTGATCACGGCTTGCTGGTGGTGGTACATGGACATTTCTACTAGCCGCACACTCTTCCATGTTACTAGTTGCACGGGTACTTGGGACTGTACTTTGGCCGAAAGCTTATATATACACATCAGCAGGAGTTTTTGACCACTGACGGACATTTTATAGTTTTATATTATTTATTGTTCGTTGATTACCATTCCTAGCCATGATGTTTTAGACCAATTCTTATTATTTATGATATTTATTCTGTAGCGCTGCTAGTGTCGCAAATTAGTTTATGCAATCTATATTTGTTGCACCCTCCTTTGGATTATAAATATGCACTGTTACTATAAAAATGACACTGGCAGGGAAGAGGTTAACACTGTTGGTGATCAAGGGGTTAAATGTATGCCTCATGCTTACTGACGTGTGTGGGGGAATGCCTACACTTGTCCCCCCGTTAAACGTGCTTTGGGTGAACAGGTCCTTCTGTCTGTCCTCCGTAAAAAGAGGTATACCTTCTTTCCCCTTTGACAGTCGAGCCGAAGCACACAGACGGGACAGCAGGAAAGAACTCAGTAAGGACAGCAGGGAAGCATTCTGATAGGCATTTACTATGAATGTCATAGTAAACAGACCTTTCTACTAATCCCATAGAAAACTAAAACTAGCCTTCTCTTTACAAGTGAGTTGTAGGACTGTCTAAACAGGTTCTTTTTAACCCATTGCACAGAGTACTGCAGGTTACAACAAGATCTCAGGGTATTCCAACCACTAATGCTCAAGAGTTCCAGATTTTATGTTCTGGTGGGTGGGT
The DNA here is from genome assembly GCF_965119305.1 of Pelophylax lessonae. Taxonomy (NCBI): domain Eukaryota; kingdom Metazoa; phylum Chordata; class Amphibia; order Anura; family Ranidae; genus Pelophylax; species Pelophylax lessonae. The sequence goes on along the minus strand of NW_028119556.1, from coordinate 18,910 downwards.
ATAATGTTCTGGTGGGTGGGTATAATGTTCTGGTGGGTGGGTATAATGTTCTGGTGGGTGCCCCCCTCCACTCCAGAGAGTTTCAGCGAGGGGAGCCCATGGCTTTCTGCCGAACCTGGCTCACAGGGTACCTTTTCGACTCCTACGAGTCTGCAGGTAAGTCTTTGTGCTGCATTTCTTTTGGTAGGAAGAAACACAATCTAAACTGGGGCTAGAGGGGAAGGTGGGGCCTTTTAAATGTGCTTAATTGATTGTTTCCGGTAGGGAGGAGCCTATCATCTCATGTTGGGACATCCTGGAAAGGAGAGAAAATAGGTTTGAGCATGGAACCCGCCACCGTGTAGGCATGGCGGGCAAGAGCCTAAAACCTCCTGTCCGTAGGATCCCGGAGAACCAGGGTATCCTCAGTGGGAACCAAAGTAGCCTTGTTCAACACGGCCACCATGTGATCCACCTGGGGGGGCCACACACCAGTGCAAATCTGTAGAAGGCGAAAAGGGGTAAAGCAGTTGAAACAGTTTAGGCACCGTGAAAGTGCACCATTGTTCATTCACTGTGTGATGAAAGTCAGCGGGGCAGGGAAAAACCTGCGCCGACTTGCGGGTCCTATGTGTACCAAAGGAGGACACAATGCCCAGAGGATTATGCTCATCCTCTAAATGCAGTGTTTCTTTTACAGAAGAAATCAACGCATCCATAGCTGCGCATTCTTCAGGCCACCCCGTGGGAGAATCATCTACCTCCTCCACCTCCGCCTCCCCCTCAGACCCCAGCGGGTCCAGGGACGAGCGAGAACCTGAAAAGGGCACGCCACCCACATCACCATCTGAATCAGAGGAGAAAGATAATCTAGGCCCTTTTCCAGCAGCTCGTTCAGCCATCAGCACCTCCATTTTGGACACTAAAGTCGCCACCAACAGCGGCCAAATTAGGTATAACGGGGGGCGCAGCAGACTGGGGTCCCCCACCAAGGCTAGGGGGAGTTTTCTGTCCTGAGAATGCATTGCAGGAAAAAAACATAAAAAAGTACTGGTCCTTTAAGAGTGCTGTGGACCGCGCAGCCCATCGCTATATATACTGTGAACACAGACCCCCCCAAAAAGGGACAAAAACTGAGCCAGGAGGGATAAACAGAGAAATATGGAAGAGACAGTCTGCAGAGCCCCACAGTGTTACCACACCGATCGCTGCTCCAGAGGAAAAGGAAGGGAGGTCACCAGAGGCTGAACTATATGCTACAAGGCTAAGGCAAAATGGCTGCCAATAGAAAGCAATGGGAGGCTTCGGCAAGATGGCACCCTGATCACCCCACACCAGTCATATGATGGCACTGTACTGTACTGGTGACACCCTGATCACCTCACACCAGTCATATGATGGCGCTGTACTGTACTGGTGACACCCTGATCACCTCACACCAGTCATATGATGGCTCTGTACTGTACTGGTGACACCCTGATCACCTCACACCAATCATATGATGGCTCTGTACTGTACTGGTGACACCCTGATCACCTCACACCAGTCATATGATGGCACTGTACTGTACTGGTGACACCCCGATCACCCCACACCAATCATATGATGGCTCTGTACTGTACTGGTGACACCCTGATCACCTCACACCAGTCATATGATGGCACTGTACTGTACTGGTGACATCCTGATCACCTCACACCAGTCATATGATGGCTCTGTACTGTACTGGTGACACCCTGATCACCTCACACCAGTCATATGATGGCACTGTACTGTACTGGTGACACCCCGATCACCCCACACAATCATATGATGGCTCTGTACTGTACTGGTGACACCCTGATCACCTCACACCAGTCATATGATGGCTCTGTACTGTACTGGTGACACCCTGATCACCTCACACCAGTCATATGATGGCTCTGTACTGTACTGGTGACACCCTGATCACCTCACACCAGTTATATGATGGCTCTGTACTGTACTGGTGACACCCTGATCACCCCACACCAGTCATATGATGGCTCTGTACTGTACTGGTGACACCCTGATCACCGCACACCAGTCATATGATGGCACTGTACTGTACTGGTGACACCCTGATCACCCCACACCAGTCATATGATGGCGCTGTACTGGTGACACCCTGATCACCCCACACCAGTCATATGATGGCGCTGTACTGGTGACACCCTGATCACCCCACACCAGTCATATGATGACACTGTACTGTACTGGTGATACCCTGATCACCTTACACCAGTCATATGACACTGTACTGTACTGGTGATACCCTGATCACCACACACCAGTCATATGATGGCGCTGTACTGGTGACACCCTGATCACCCCACACCAGTCATATGATGGCGCTGTACTGGTGACACCCTGATCACCCCACACCAGTCATATGATGACACTGTACTGTACTGGTGATACCCTGATCACCTTACACCAGTCATATGACACTGTACTGTACTGGTGATACCCTGAGTTTTCTGTCCTGAGAATGCATTGCAGGAAAAAAACATAAAAAAGTACTGGTCCTTTAAGAGTGCTGTGGACCGCGCAGCCCATCGCTATATATACTGTGAACACAGACCCCCCCAAAAAGGGACAAAAACTGAGCCAGGAGGGATAAACAGAGAAATATGGAAGAGACAGTCTGCAGAGCCCCACAGTGTTACCACACCGATCGCTGCTCCAGAGGAAAAGGAAGGGAGGTCACCAGAGGCTGAACTATATGCTACAAGGCTAAGGCAAAATGGCTGCCAATAGAAAGCAATGGGAGGCTTCGGCAAGATGGCACCCTGATCACCCCACACCAGTCATATGATGGCACTGTACTGTACTGGTGACACCCTGATCACCTCACACCAGTCATATGATGGCGCTGTACTGTACTGGTGACACCCTGATCACCTCACACCAGTCATATGATGGCTCTGTACTGTACTGGTGACACCCTGATCACCTCACACCAATCATATGATGGCTCTGTACTGTACTGGTGACACCCTGATCACCTCACACCAGTCATATGATGGCACTGTACTGTACTGGTGACACCCCGATCACCCCACACCAATCATATGATGGCTCTGTACTGTACTGGTGACACCCTGATCACCTCACACCAGTCATATGATGGCACTGTACTGTACTGGTGACATCCTGATCACCTCACACCAGTCATATGATGGCTCTGTACTGTACTGGTGACACCCTGATCACCTCACACCAGTCATATGATGGCACTGTACTGTACTGGTGACACCCCGATCACCCCACACAATCATATGATGGCTCTGTACTGTACTGGTGACACCCTGATCACCTCACACCAGTCATATGATGGCTCTGTACTGTACTGGTGACACCCTGATCACCTCACACCAGTCATATGATGGCTCTGTACTGTACTGGTGACACCCTGATCACCTCACACCAGTTATATGATGGCTCTGTACTGTACTGGTGACACCCTGATCACCCCACACCAGTCATATGATGGCTCTGTACTGTACTGGTGACACCCTGATCACCGCACACCAGTCATATGATGGCACTGTACTGTACTGGTGACACCCTGATCACCCCACACCAGTCATATGATGGCGCTGTACTGGTGACACCCTGATCACCCCACACCAGTCATATGATGGCGCTGTACTGGTGACACCCTGATCACCCCACACCAGTCATATGATGACACTGTACTGTACTGGTGATACCCTGATCACCTTACACCAGTCATATGACACTGTACTGTACTGGTGATACCCTGATCACCACACACCAGTCATATGATGGCGCTGTACTGGTGACACCCTGATCACCCCACACCAGTCATATGATGGCGCTGTACTGGTGACACCCTGATCACCCCACACCAGTCATATGATGACACTGTACTGTACTGGTGATACCCTGATCACCTTACACCAGTCATATGACACTGTACTGTACTGGTGATACCCTGATCACCACACACCAGTCATATGATGGCGCTGTACTGGTGACACCCTGATCACCCCACACCAGTCATATGATGGCTCTGTACTGTACTGGTGACACCCTGATCACCCCACACCAGTCATATGATGGCACTGTACTGTACTGGTGACACCCTGATCACCCCACACCAGTCACATGATGTCACTGTACTGTACTGGTGACACCCTGATCACCCCACACCAGTCATATGATGACGCTGTACTGTACTGGTGACACCCTGATCACCCCACACCAGTCATATGATGGCTCTGTACTGTACTGGTGACACCCTGATCACCCCACACCAGTCATATGATGGCACTGTACTGTACTGGTGACACCCTGATCACCTCACACCAGTCATATGATGGCGCTGTACTGGTGACACCCTGATCACCCCACACCAGTCATATGATGGCGCTGTACTGGTGACACCCTGATCACCCCACACCAGTCATATGATGACACTGTACTGTACTGGTGACACCCTGATCACCCCACACCAGTCATATGATGGCGCTGTACTGTACTGGTGACACCCTGATCACCCCACACCAGTCACATGATGGCTCTGTACTGTACTGGTGACACCCTGATCACCCCACACCAGTCATATGATGGCACTGTACTGTACTGGTGATACCCTGATCACCCCACACCAGTCATATGATGGCGCTGTACTGTACTGGTGACACCGTGATCACCCCACACCAGTCATATGATGGCCCTGTACTGTACTGGTGACACCCTGATCACCCCACACCAGTCATATGATGGCACTGTACTGGTGACACCCTGATCACCTCACACCAGTCATATGATGACACTGTACTGTACTGGTGACACCCTCATCACCCCACACCAGTCACATGATGGCACTGTACTGTACTGGTGACACCCTGATCACCCCACACCAGTGATATGATGGCACTGTACTGGTGACACCCTGATCACCCCACACAAGTCATATGATGGCTCTGTACTGTACTGGTGACACCCTGATCATCCCACACCAGTCATATGATGGCGCTGTACTGGTGACACCCTGATCACCCCACACCAGTCATATGATGGCGCTGTACTGTACTGGTGACACCCTGATCACCCCACACCAGTCATATGATGGCGCTGTACTGTACTGGTGACACCCTGATCACCCCACACCAGTCACATGATGGCTCTGTACTGTACTGGTGACACCCTGATCACCCCACACCAGTCATATGATGGCGCTGTACTGGTGACACCCTGATCACCCCACACCAGTCATATGATGACTCTGCACTGTACTGGTGACACCCTGATGACCTCACACCAGTCATATGATGGCGCTGTACTGTACTGGTGACACCCTGATCACCTCACACCAGTCATATGATGGCACTGTACTGTACTGGTGACACCCTGATCAACCCACACCAGTCATATGATGGCGCTGTACTGGTGACACCCTGATCACCCCACACCAGTCATATGATGGCGCTGTACTGGTGACACCCTGATCACCCCACACCAGTCATATGATGGCACTGTACTGTACTGGTGACACCCTGATCACCCCACACCAGTCATATGATGGCCCTGTACTGTACTGGTGACACCCTGATCAACCCACACCAGTCATATGATGGCGCTGTACTGGTGACACCCTGATCACCCCACACCAGTCATATGATGGCGCTGTACTGGTGACACCCTGATCACCCCACACCAGTCATATGATGGCACTGTACTGTACTTGTGACACCCTGATCACCCCACACCAGTCATATGACGGCCCTGTACTGTACTGGTGACACCCTGATCACCCCACACCAGTCATATGATGGCACTGTACTGTACTGGTGACACCCTGATCACCTCACACCAGTCATATGATGGCGCTGTACTGTACTGGTGACACACTGATCACCTCACACCAGTCATATGATGGCACTGTACTGTACTGGTGACACCCTGATCACCTCACACCAGTCATATGATGGCGCTGTACTGGTGACACCCTGATCACCCCACACCAGTCATATGATGGCTCTGTACTGTACTGGTGACACCCTGATCACCCCACACCAGTCACATGATGGCACTTTACTGTACTGGTGACACCCTGATCACCCCACACCAGTCATATGATGGCTCTGTACTGTACTGGTGACACCCTGATCACCTCACACCAGTTATATGATGGCGCTTTACTGTACTGGTGACACCCTGATCACCCCACACCAGTCATATGATGGCTCTGTACTGTACTGGTGACACACTGATCACCTCACACCAGTCATATGATGGCTCTGTACTGTACTGGTGACACCCTGATCACCCCACACCAGTCATATGATGGCGCTGTACTGGTGACACCCTGATCATCCCACACCAGTCATATGATGGCACTGTACTGTACTGGTGACACCCTGATCACCTCACACCAGTCATATGATGGCACTGTACTGGTGACACCCTGATCACCCCACACCAGTCATATGATGGCACTGTACTGTACTGGTGACACCCTGATCACCTCACACCAGTCATATGATGACACTGTACTGTACTGGCGACACCCTGATCACCCCACACCAGTCATATGATGGCTCTGTACTGTACTGGTGACACCCTGATCACCCCACACCAGTCATGATGACGCTGTACTGTACTGGTGACACCCTGATCACCTCACACCAGTCATATGATGGCGCTGTACTGTACTGGTGACATCCTGATCACCCCACACCAGTCATATGATGGCGCTGTACTGGTGACACCCTGATCACCCCACACCAGTCATATGATGGCGCTGTACTGGTGACACCCTGATCACCCCACACCAGTCATATGATGGCGCTGTACTGGTGACACCCTGATCACCCCACACCAGTCATATGATGGCACTGTACTGTACTTGTGACACCCTGATCACCCCACACCAGTCATATGACGGCCCTGTACTGTACTGGTGACACCCTGATCACCCCACACCAGTCATATGATGGCACTGTACTGTACTGGTGACACCCTGATCACCTCACACCAGTCATATGATGGCGCTGTACTGTACTGGTGACACACTGATCACCTCACACCAGTCATATGATGGCACTGTACTGTACTGGTGACACCCTGATCACCTCACACCAGTCATATGATGGCGCTGTACTGGTGACACCCTGATCACCCCACACCAGTCATATGATGGCTCTGTACTGTACTGGTGACACCCTGATCACCCCACACCAGTCACATGATGGCACTTTACTGTACTGGTGACACCCTGATCACCTCACACCAGTCATATGATGGCTCTGTACTGTACTGGTGACACCCTGATCACCTCACACCAGTTATATGATGGCGCTTTACTGTACTGGTGACACCCTGATCACCCCACACCAGTCATATGATGGCTCTGTACTGTACTGGTGACATCCTGATCACCTCACACCAGTCATATGATGGCTCTGTACTGTACTGGTGACACCCTGATCACCCCACACCAGTCATATGATGGCGCTGTACTGGTGACACCCTGATCATCCCACACCAGTCATATGATGGCACTGTACTGTACTGGTGACACCCTGATCACCTCACACCAGTCATATGATGACACTGTACTGTACTGGCGACACCCTGATCACCCCACACCAGTCATATGATGGCTCTGTACTGTACTGGTGACACCCTGATCACCCCACACCAGTCATGATGACGCTGTACTGTACTGGTGACACCCTGATCACCTCACACCAGTCATATGATGGCGCTGTACTGTACTGGTGACATCCTGATCACCCCACACCAGTCATATGATGGCTCTGTACTATACTGGTGACACCCTGATCACCCCACACCAGTCATATGATGGCACTGTACTGTACTGGTGACACCCTGATCACCCCACACCAGTCATATGATGGCTCTGTACTGTACTGGTGACACCCTGATCACCTCACACCAGTCATATGATGGCGCTGTACTGTACTGGTGACATCCTGATCACCTCACACCAGTCATATGATGGCACTGTACTGGTGACACCCTGATCACCCCTATAGTGATGTAAATTGCTGAAAGCTGTCCATCGATGAAAATTGCTGATAACGCCGTTCAGCGATGTAAATTGTTGATAACACCGTCCAGCAAAGAAAATTATTGATAACGCCATCCAGCGATATAAATTGTTAATAATGCTGCCCAGCGATGAAAATTGTTTAGAACGCCGTCCAGCTTTGCCAATTACCGGTAATGCCGTCCAGTGATGTAAATTGCTGATAAGCCTTCCAGTGAGGTAAATTTTTCATTCCGTCCAGCGATGTAAATTGTTGATAATGCCGTCCAGCGATGCCAAGTATTGATAACGCTGTCCAGCGATGCCAAGTATTGATAACGCTGTCCAGTGATGTAAATTTTTCATAACGCCATCCATTGATGGCAATTGTTGATAACGCCATCCAGCCATGTAAATTGCTAATAACGCTGTCCAGCAATGCCAATTATTAATAACGCCGTCCAGCAATATTCATTGTTTTTAACGACGTCCAGCAATGCCAATTATTGATAACGCCGTCCAGCGATGTAAATTATTGATAACAACCTCCAGTGATTTAAATTGCTGATAACGCCGCCCAGCGATGTCAATTGCTAAAAATGCTGTCAAGCAATGCCAATTATATCGCCATCCAGCGATGTAAATTGTGGATAACGCCGTCCAGCAATGCCAATTATTGATAACTTCGTCCAGCAATGCCAATTGCTGATAACACCGTTCAGCAATGTAAATTGCTCATAATGCCGTCCAGCGATTTCAATTAATGTTAACGCCGTCCAGCGATTTAAAATGTTGATAACGCCGACCAGCGATGCCAATTATTGATAACGCCATCCAGGAATTTAAAATGATGGGCATCAAACGTATAAACATGAAATATTCCTAACAATGGGCATCAAACGTATAGACATAAAATATTACGGAAAATGGGCAGCAAACGCATAAACATGAAATATTCTAATGTTTTAATGTTCTGGTGGGTCGGTATAAGGTTCTGGTGGGTCGGTATAAGGTTCTTGTGCATGGTTATAATTTTCTGGTGGGTGGTATAATGTTCTGCTAGATGGTATAATGTTTTGGTGGGTGGTATAATGTTCTGGCAGGTGGTATAATGTTCTGGAGGGTGGGTATAATGTTCTGGTGGGTGATATAATGTTCTGGCAGGTGGTATAATGTTCTGGTGGGTGGTATAATGTTCTGGTAAGTGGGTAAAAGGTTCTGGTGGGTGGGTATAAGATTCTAGTGGGTGAGTATAAGGTTTTGGTGGGTTGGTATAATATTCTGGCTGGTGGTATAATGTTCTGGTGGGTGGTATAATGTTCTGGTGGGTGGTATAATGTTATGGTGTGTGGGTATAATGTTCTGATGAGTGATATAATGTTCTGGTGGTTGGGTATAATCTGGTGGGTGGAATAATAATTTGGTGGGTGGGTATAATGTTCTGGTGGGTGGTGATAATGTTATGGTGGGTGGTCATGTTATGGTGGGTGGGTATAATGTTCTGGTGGGTTGGTATAATATTCTGATTGGTTTGACTGTTCAATAAAGAGTTCTACTTCACCCTCAATCTAGAGTCCTGTCTCTTATTGGGGGAATCTGTTACAAGGGATTGCTATGTTCTTCATACTCCCTGAAATAAGCACTAAGCTCTTGTAAGAGCTTGTTCCTGTTCCTGCTTCACCTCTGGGGAAAGAGGGTTACCTACTGGAACCTGGAGCATTGTTGTAGGTCCAGGGTGGGTAGGAGACGGTGAGACCTCAACCAAGATGCGGTTGTTTGTGGGGTTTGAGGTGGTTACGGTGTCTAGTGGAGTGCTTGGAGCCCTCGGGAAGCACTAGGAGCATCCATCAATGGAGGTATCCAGTCAGGGTGCCAGTTGATCCGTTACAGTTCTGGTAAGTGGTATAATGTTCTGGTGGGTGGGTGTAATATTCTGGTATGTGGCATAATATTCTGGAGTGTGGCATAATGTTCTGGTGGGTGTGTATAATGTTCTTGTGGGTGGTATAATGTTCTGGTGTATGGTTATAATGTCCTGGTGGGTGGTAAAATGTTCTGGTGGGTGGGTATAATGTTCTGGTGGGTGGATAAAATGTTCTGGTGGGTGGATAAAATGTTCTGGTGGGTGGATAAAATGTTCTGGTGGGTGGATAAAATGTTCTGGTGGGTTGGTAAAATATTGTGGTGGGTTGGTAAAATATTCTGGTGGGTTGGTAAAATATTCTGGTGGGTGGGTATAATGTTCTGGTGCATGATATAATGTATTAGTGGTTGGGTATAATATTCTGGTGGGTGGTATAATAATTTGGTGGGTGGGTATAATGTCCTGGTGGGTGGTCATAATGTTATGGTGGGTGGTATAATGTTCTGGTGGGTGGTGATAATGTCCTGGTGGGTGGGTATAATGTTCTGGTGGTTGGTATAATGTTATGGTGGGTGGTCATAATGTTCTGGTGGGTGGTCATAATGTTCTGGTGGGTGGTCATAATGTTATGGTGGGTGGTCATAATGTTATGGTGGGTGGTCATAATGTTCTGGTGGGTGGTCATAATGTTCTGGTGGGTGGTCATAATGTCCTGGTGGGTGGGTATAATGTTCTGGTGGGTGGTATAATGTTCTGGTGGGTGGTGATAATGTTCTGGTGGGTGGTCATAATGTTCTGGTGGGTGGTGATAATGTTCTGGTGGGTGGTGATAATGTTATGGTGGGTGGTCATAATGTTATGGTGGGTGGTCATAATGTTATGGTGGGTGGTATAATGTTCTGGTCCATTCCTGACAATGGGCATCAAATGCATAAACATGAAATATTCCTGACAACGGGCATCAAACACATAAACATGAATATTCCTAACAATGGGCATCAAACGCATAGATATGTAATATTTCTAACAATGGGCATCAAATGCATAAACATAAAATATTCCTGACAAGAGGGATAGAGGGATATGCAGTGCACAGCCCAACACACACCTAATGAAAGTACCAACCTCCAAACACTCTATAGCTGGTCCAACACACACCTAAAAAATAATGCCTTCCAACCTCCCCTATAGTCAGTCCAACACACACCTAAGAAAAATACAAACCTTCAACCTCCATATAGAGTGCTGAATAGGGCTGAACGATAGTCGATATGTTATCGACTATCATTCTGCGGGCGTGGGCGATATTCATATCGCCGAAGACACGATATTTAGCATTAGGCAAGGGGCATGGTCGGAAGACATGCAGAACGGACGCGGCTTGTGAGAGCTCCGATACCGCTGTACAGAATCCTCAGCAATCCTCCTAAATCTCCCCTATTCAGGGAGAAAAAAACAGCTTGGGGAGAGACCCATCGAGGCACCAGAGACCAATACTGCCCGGTATTGCGGAGGAAAGACTTCACAGAAGCCGCGGCTTTGCCTAGATCGGAGCGCGATCGCGTGCTCATGGTTCTCGGTAAGGCCTACTTACTCCGCACTCATTTGGGACTTGCCTCCATCCCCCGGGTGCCCCCAAAGCCATACATAGACCTCCTAATCTTCACAAAAAAGGACCCCAGTGAACTCATATCCCTCAGCAAGCTGTGCCGACCGCCATCTTGGCTGCACAGGGGGACACAGATCCACAGCAGACTGCAACTCTCTCACCTTGTTCAGCAATCCCCCCTTGCATAGAACTCTTTGCAGCTGCTCTACAGCATTAGGCAGGGAGAAGTCGGGACTCTGGGGGATTCTTCTCCCTCCTACCACCACTGTGAGTCCTGACTCTGCCTAATCCACACTGTCAGTGTCTTCTGCACTCCACCCAGTTAAATATTGCGATATATATAGTTGAAAAACGAATATCGCAATGTACTTTTTTTCCGAATATCCTGCAGCCCTAGTACTGAACACAAATCTAAAAAAATTACTGGCTTCACACCTCCCCTATAGCCAGTCGAACACACCTTATAAAAGTACAAACCTTCAACCTCCATATAGAGGGTCCAACACACACACCATATAAAATAGCCTCCGACCTCCCCTATAGCCAGACCAACACACGCCTAATAAAAGTTCAAACATTCAACCTCCATATAGAGGGTCAAACACACATCTAAAAAATTACTGGCCTCCAAACCTCCCCTATAACCAGTCCAACACACGCCTAATAAAAGTTCAAACATTCAACCTCCATATAGAGGGTCTAAGACACCTAAAAAGAAAAATACTGGCCTCCAGCCTCCCCTATAGCCAGTCCAACACATGCCTAAGTACAAACCTTCAACCTACATTTAGAGGGTCCAACACACACCTAAAATAGAAATATATTGGCCTCCAACCTCCCCTATAGCCAGTCCAACACACGCCCAATAAAAGTACAAGCCTTCAACCGCCAAATAGTGGGTCCAACACACATCTAAAATAAAAAAAATACTGGCCTCCAACCTTCACTATAGCCAGTCCAACACACACCTAATAAAAGTACAAACCTTCAGCCTTCATATAGAGGGTCCAACACACACCTAAGAAAAAAACTGGCTTCCAACCTCCCCTATAGCCAGTCCAACACACGCCTAAGAAAAATACAAATCTTCAACCTCCATATAGAGTGTCGAACACACACCTAAGAAAAATAAAAAAATACTGGCCTCCAACCTCCCCTATAGCCAGTCCAACACACACCTAAGAAAAATACAAACCTTCAACCTCCATATAGAGTGTCGAACACACCTAAAAAAATAAAAAAATTCTGGCCTCCAACCTCCCCTATAGCCAGTCCAACACACGCCTAATAAAAGTACAAACCTTCAACTTACATATAGATAGAGGATCCAATACACACCTAATAGAAAAAAATACTGCCCTCTAACCCCCCTTGTATCCAGTCCAACACATGCCTAAGTACAAACCTTCAACCCCCTTATAGAGGGTCCAACACACACCTAAAATAAGAAAAATACTGGCCTCCAACCTCCCTTATCGCTAGTCCAACACAAGCCTAATAAAAGTACAAACCTTCAACCTCCATATAACAGGGTCCAACACACAACTAAAATAAAAAAACTGGCCCATTCCTGGCAATGCTCATCAAACGCATAAACATAAAATATTCTGGACACGATTCCAATAGCTTATAACGCTGTCCAGCGATGTAAATTATTGATAACGTCGTCCAGCGATGTAAATTGTTGATAACGCCGTCCAGCAATGTAAATTATTGATAACGCCGTCCAGCAATGTAAATTATTGATAACGCCCTATAGCGATGTAAATTATTGATAACGCCCCTATAGCGATGTAAATTATAGATAACGCCGTCCAGCGATGTAAATTATTGATAACTCAGTAAAGCAATGTAAATTGTTGATAACGCTGTCCAGGGATGTAAATTGTTTATAACGCTGTCCAGCAAAGAAAATTATTGATAACGGCATCCAGCGATGCCTATTATTGTTAATGCCATCCAGCGATATAAATTGTTAATAACGCTGCCCAGCGCTGAAAATTGTTTATAACGCCGTCCAGCTTTGCCAATTACCGGTAATGCCATCCAGCGATGTAAATTGCTGATAAGCCTTCCAGTGAGGTAAATTTTTCATTCCGTCCAGCGATGTAAATTGTTGATAATGCCGTCCAGCGATGCCAAGTATTGATAACGCTGTCCAGCGTGTAAATTTTTCATAATGCCATCCATTGATGGCAATTGTTGATAATGCCATCCAGCGATGTAAATTGCTAATAATGCTGTCCAGCGATGCCAATTATTGATAACGCCATCAAGCGATAAAAACAATTAATAACGATGTCCAGCGATGCCAATTATTGATAACGCCGCCTAGCAATGCCAATTGCTTATAACACCGTCCAGCGATGTAAATTGTTGATAATGCCGTTCAGCAATGTAAATTGCTGATGATTCCATCCAGCGATGTAAATTGCTGAAAGCAGTCCAGCGATGAAAATTGCTGATAACGCCGCTCAGCAATGTAAATTGTTGAGAACGCCATCCACCGATGTAAACTGCTGATAATGTCATCCAGCGATGCCAATTATTAATATTGCCATCCAGCGATAAAAAATGTTGATAACGCCGTCCAGTAATGTAAATTGTTGATAACACCGTCCAGCAAAGAAAATTATTGATAACGCCATCCAGCGATGCCTATTATTGTTAATGCCATCCAGCGATATAAATTGTTAATAATGCTGTCCAGCAATGTAAATTGCTTATAACGCCATCCAGCTATGATAATTATCAGTAACACCGTCCAGTGATGTAAACTGCTGATAAGCCGTCCAGTGAGGTAAATTTTTCATAACTCCGCCCAGCGATGTGAATTGTTGATAACGCTGTCCAGTGATGCCATGTATTGATAACGCTGTCCAGTGATGTAAATTTTTCATAACGCCATCCATTGATGGCAATTGTTGATAACGCCATCCAGCCATGTAAATTGCTAATAATGCTGTTCAGCAATGCCAATTATTAATAACGCCGTCCAGCGATATTAATTGTTTTTAACGACGTCCAGCAATGCCAATTATTGATAACAACCTCCAGTGATTTAAATTGCTGATAACGCCGCCCAGCGATGTCAATTGCTAAAAATGCTGTCAAGCAATGCCAATTATTTATATCGCCATCCAGCAATGTAAATTGTTGATAACGCCATCCAGCGATGTAAATTGTTGATAACGCGGTCCAGCGATGTAAATTGTTGATAACGCGGTCCAGCGATGTAAAATGTTGATAACGCCGACCAGCGATGCCAATTATAGAGAACGCCATCCAGGAATTTAAAATGATGGGCATCAAACGCATAAACATGAAATATTCTAATGCTTTAATGTTCTGGTGGGTCGGTATAAGGTTCTAGTGGGTCGGTATAAGGTTTTTGTGCATGGTTATAATTTTCTGGTGGGTGGTATAATGTTCTGCTAGGTGGCAGTGGCGGTTTTGGGCACGGGCGAACGGGGCAGCCGCCCGGGGCGGCATCACGTGGGGGGGCGGCACTCAGCAAATCTGGTGAAGGAAAAAAAAAATCATCTGTGCTAGCATGTGCCGCTAAGCGGTTTTCTATACCTGCGCGCCCCTGCTGCTGAAGAAGCCGCTGCCGCACAGAAGCTGAGCTGAGCGAATCATTCATGTAGCTGTTTACACTGGGAAAGCTATCTGAGCCGCCCGATCGCGTCCTGCCAACCGATGACATCATCATCGGTTGCTAAGGGGCGGTCTAAAGTCCGCACAGCTTGCTGGGATGCGATACTTCCCACTCTTGTGGGAGTAGCCAGGGAGGCATGTGTACCTGTGTGCAGGGGCGGAGAGCACAGCAAGTGACAGTGCAGCATGCGGACAGGGGGAAAAGGAGGAAGGCAAGCGAGACATCCATTCCAATACTCCACTGACTCCCAGCACCACCCTCACTGTCCTCACAGCAGGCCGGACTTCTGCTTCACCTGCCTGTCAGTGTGCTGCTGTGTGGGCTCTCTGACTCTGCACCACCCCACCCCAGGACTGGAGGAAAGGAAACCCGGTGCACGAGGAAGAGGATGAGGCATCTACACAGGCAGAAGCCCCTCCCCACCGGCAGCCTGCACGGACACAGTAAGTACTCCTCTATGGAAGAAAGCCCTGTATTGAGGGGGGCCCTGTACTGAGGGGGGCCCTGTACTGAGGGGGGCCCTGTACTGAGAGGGGCCCTGTACTGAGAGGGGCCCTGTACTGAGGGGGCCCTGTACTGAGGGGGGCCCTGTACTGAGAGGGGCCCTGTACTGAGGGGGGCCCTGTACTGAGGGGGGCCCTGTACTGAGGGGGGCCCTGTACTGAAGGGGGTCCTGTGCTGAGATGGGCCCTGTACTGAGGGGGGCCCTGTACTGAGAGGGGCCCTGTACGGAGGGGGGCCCTGTACTGAGGGGGGCCCTGTACTGAGGGGGGACCTGTATTGAGGGGGGCCCTGTACTGAGGGGGGCCCTGTACTGAGTGGGGCCCTGTACTGAGAGAGGCCCTGTACTGAGAGGTTTGTGCTAGGGGGTCTGTACTGAGGGGGCATGTTCTGTGGGGTTTGTGTTAGGGGGAACGAACTGAGGGATTTGTGATAAGCGGTCTGTACTGAGGGGACCTGTACTGGGGCCTGAACCCAGTACACAGCGCATTTGTGTATGTGCATACATATATGTGTGTGGATGCATGTAAATGTGTGTGAGTGTATGTATGTACAATGTATGAAATATATGTGTGTGTGTGTATATATATCTATATCTATATGTGTGTATGTATGTACAGCGTGTGTGTGTGAGGGTATGTACACACAGTAGGTGTGCATATTTGTGGATGTATGTATGTTACCTTTGATCCTGACCCCTACACCTTGTATGATCAGAACTGCTTTTCTAAGCTAGCAGGACTGCTTTTTTTAGG
>NW_028119557.1:0-47638 GCF_965119305.1 Pelophylax lessonae | reverse complement strand
AGCACACCTTATACCGGATCACAGTACATGCCGTACAGACCTAGCACACCTTATACTGGATCACAGTACATGCCGTACAGACCCCCACCTTATACCGATCACAACATGCCCACCCAGCCACTACCGATCACAGACATGCGTTACACCACACACCTATACCGGCCAAGTACATGCCGTACAGACCCAGCACACCTTATACCGGATCACAGTACAGCCCCCCTATACCAGATCACAGTTACATGCCGTAAGACTAGCACACCTTATACCGGATCACAGTACATGCCGTACAGACCTTGCAACAACCTTATACTGGATCACAGTACATGCCGTACAGACCCAGCAACCTTATACCGGATCACAGTACCTGCCGGTACAGACCAGCACACCTTATACCGGATCACAGTACATGCCGTACAGACTAGCACACCTTATACCTGGATCACAGTACATGCCGTACAGACCCAGCACACCTTATACCGGATCACAGTACATGCCGTACAGACCCAGCACACCTTATACCGGATCACAGTACATGCCGTACAGACCCAGCACACCTTATACCGGATCACAGTACATGCCGTACAGACCCAGCACACCTTATACTGGATCACAGTACATGCCGTACAGACCCAGCACACCTTATACCGGATCACAGTACATGCCGTACAGACCTAGCACACCTTATACCGGATCACAGTACATGCCGTACAGACCCAGCACACCTTATACCGGATCACAGTACATGCCGTACAGACCCAGCACACCTTATACCGGATCACAGTACATGCCGTACAGACCCAGCACACCTTATACCGGATCACAGTACATGCCGTACAGACCCAGCACACCTTATACCGGATCACAGTACATGCCGTACAGACCCAGCACACCTTATACCGGATCACAGTACATGCCGTACAGACCCAGCACACCTTATACTGGATCACAGTACATGCCGTACAGACCCAGCACACCTTATACCGGATCACAGTACATGCCGTACAGACCCAGCACACCTTATACCGGATCACAGTACATGCCGTACAGACCCAGCACACCTTATACCGGATCACAGTACATGCCGTACAGACCCAGCACACCTTATACTGGATCACAGTACATGCCGTACAGACCCAGCACACCTTATACCGGATCACAGTACATGCCGTACAGACCCAGCACACCTTATACCGGATCACAGTACATGCCGTACAGACCCAGCACACCTTATACCGGATCACAGTACATGCCGTACAGACCCAGCACACCTTATACCTGGATCACAGTACATGCCGTACAGACCTAGCACACCTTATACCGGATCACAGTACATGCCGTACAGACCCAGCACACCTTATACCGGATCACAGTACATGCCGTACAGACCCAGCACACCTTATACCGGATCACAGTACATGCCGTACAGACCTAGCACACCTTATACCGGATCACAGTACATGCCGTACAGACCCAGCACACCTTATACCGGATCACAGTACATGCCGTACAGACCCAGCACACCTTATACCGGATCACAGTACATGCCGTACAGACCCAGCACACCTTATACCGGATCACAGTACATGCCGTACAGACCTAGCACACCTTATACCGGATCACAGTACATGCCGTACAGACCCAGCACACCTTATACCGGATCACAGTACATGCCGTACAGACCCAGCACACCTTATACCGGATCACAGTACATGCCGTACAGACCTAGCACACCTTATACCGGATCACAGTACATGCCGTACAGACCCAGCACACCTTATACCGGATCACAGTACATGCCGTACAGACCCAGCACACCTTATACCGGATCACAGTACATGCCGTACAGACCCAGCACACCTTATACCGGATCACAGTACATGCCGTACAGACCCAGCACACCTTATACCGGATCACAGTACATGCCGTACAGACCCAGCACACCTTATACCGGATCACAGTACATGCCGTACAGACCCAGCACACCTTATACCGGATCACAGTACATGCCGTACAGACCCTAGCACACCTTATACCGGATCACAGTACATGCCGTACAGACCCAGCACACCTTATACCGGATCACAGTACATGCCGTACAGACCCAGCACACCTTATACCGGATCACAGTACATGCCGTACAGACCCAGCACACCTTATACCGGATCACAGTACATGCCGTACAGACCCAGCACACCTTATACCGGATCACAGTACATGCCGTACAGACCCAGCACACCTTATACCTGGATCACAGTACATGCCGTACAGACCCAGCACACCTTATACCGGATCACAGTACATGCCGTACAGACCCAGCACACCTTATACCGGATCACAGTACATGCCGTACAGACCCAGCACACCTTATACCGGATCACAGTACATGCCGTACAGACCCAGCACACCTTATACCGGATCACAGTACATGCCGTACAGACCCAGCACACCTTATACCGGATCACAGTACATGCCGTACAGACCCAGCACACCTTATACCGGATCACAGTACATGCCGTACAGACCCAGCACACCTTATACGGATCACAGTACATGCCGTACAGACCCAGCACACCTTATACCGGATCACAGTACATGCCGTACAGACCCAGCACACCTTATACCTGGATCACAGTACATGCCGTAAAAACCCAGCACACCTTATACCGGATCACAGTACATGCCGTACAGACCCAGCACACCTTATACCGGATCACAGTACATGCCGTACAGACCCAGCACACCTTATACCGGATCACAGTACATGCCGTACAGACCCAGCACACCTTATACCGGATCACAGTACATGCCGTACAGACCTAGCACACCTTATACCGGATCACAGTACATGCCGTACAGACCCAGCACACCTTATACCGGATCACAGTACATGCCGTACAGACCCAGCACACCTTATACCGGATCACAGTACATGCCGTACAGACCCAGCACACCTTATACCGGATCACAGTACATGCCGTACAGACCCAGCACACCTTATACTGGATCACAGTACATGCCGTACAGACCCAGCACACCTTATACCGGATCACAGTACATGCCGTACAGACCCAGCACACCTTATACCGGATCACAGTACATGCCGTACAGACCTAGCACACCTTATACCGGATCACAGTACATGCCGTACAGACCCAGCACACCTTATACCGGATCACAGTACATGCCGTACAGACCCAGCACACCTTATACCGGATCACAGTACATGCCGTACAGACCCAGCACACCTTATACCGGATCACAGTACATGCCGTACAGACCCAGCACACCTTATACCGGATCACAGTACATGCCGTACAGACCCAGCACACCTTATACTGGATCACAGTACATGCCGTACAGACCCAGCACACCTTATACCGGATCACAGTACATGCCGTACAGACCCAGCACACCTTATACTGGATCACAGTACATGCCGTACAGACCCAGCACACCTTATACCGGATCACAGTACATGCCGTACAGACCCAGCACACCTTATACCGGATCACAGTACATGCCGTACAGACCTAGCACACCTTATACCGGATCACAGTACATGCCGTACAGACCTAGCACACCTTATACCGGATCACAGTACATGCCGTACAGACCCAGCACACCTTATACCGGATCACAGTACATGCCGTACAGACCCTAGCACACCTTATACTGGATCACAGTACATGCCGTACAGACCCAGCACACCTTATACCGGATCACAGTACATGCCGTACAGACCCAGCACACCTTATACCGGATCACAGTACATGCCGTACAGACCTAGCACACCTTATACTGGATCACAGTACATGCCGTACAGACCCAGCACACCTTATACCGGATCACAGTACATGCCGTACAGACCCAGCACACCTTATACCGGATCACAGTACATGCCGTACAGACCCAGCACACCTTATACCGGATCACAGTACATGCCGTACAGACCTAGCACACCTTATACCGGATCACAGTACATGCCGTACAGACCCAGCACACCTTATACTGGATCACAGTACATGCCGTACAGACCCAGCACACCTTATACCGGATCACAGTACATGCCGTACAGACCCAGCACACCTTATACCGGATCACAGTACATGCCGTACAGACCTAGCACACCTTATACCGGATCACAGTACATGCCGTACAGACCCAGCACACCTTATACCGGATCACAGTACATGCCGTACAGACCCAGCACACCTTATACCGGATCACAGTACATGCCGTACAGACCTAGCACACCTTATACCGGATCACAGTACATGCCGTACAGACCCAGCACACCTTATACTGGATCACAGTACATGCCGTACAGACCCAGCACACCTTATACCGGATCACAGTACATGCCGTACAGACCCAGCACACCTTATACCGGATCACAGTACATGCCGTACAGACCTAGCACACCTTATACCGGATCACAGTACATGCCGTACAGACCCAGCACACCTTATACCGGATCACAGTACATGCCGTACAGACCCAGCACACCTTATACCGGATCACAGTACATGCCGTACAGACCCAGCACACCTTATACTGGATCACAGTACATGCCGTACAGACCCAGCACACCTTATACCGGATCACAGTACATGCCGTACAGACCCAGCACACCTTATACTGGATCACAGTACATGCCGTACAGACCCAGCACACCTTATACCGGATCACAGTACATGCCGTACAGACCCAGCACACCTTATACTGGATCACAGTACATGCCGTACAGACCCAGCACACCTTATACCGGATCACAGTACATGCCGTACAGACCTAGCACACCTTATACCGGATCACAGTACATGCCGTACAGACCCAGCACACCTTATACTGGATCACAGTACATGCCGTACAGACCTAGCACACCTTATACCGGATCACAGTACATGCCGTACAGACCCAGCACACCTTATACCGGATCACAGTACATGCCGTACAGACCCAGCACACCTTATACCGGATCACAGTACATGCCGTACAGACCCAGCACACCTTATACTGGATCACAGTACATGCCGTACAGACCCAGCACACCTTATACCGGATCACAGTACATGCCGTACAGACCCAGCACACCTTATACTGGATCACAGTACATGCCGTACAGACCCAGCACACCTTATACCGGATCACAGTACATGCCGTACAGACCCAGCACACCTTATACCGGATCACAGTACATGCCGTACAGACCCAGCACACCTTATACTGGATCACAGTACATGCCGTACAGACCCAGCACACCTTATACCGGATCACAGTACATGCCGTACAGACCCAGCACACCTTATACTGGATCACAGTACATGCCGTACAGACCCAGCACACCTTATACCGGATCACAGTACATGCCGTACAGACCCAGCACACCTTATACTGGATCACAGTACATGCCGTACAGACCCAGCACACCTTATACCGGATCACAGTACATGCCGTACAGACCTAGCACACCTTATACCGGATCACAGTACATGCCGTACAGACCCAGCACACCTTATACTGGATCACAGTACATGCCGTACAGACCTAGCACACCTTATACCGGATCACAGTACATGCCGTACAGACCCAGCACACCTTATACCGGATCACAGTACATGCCGTACAGACCCAGCACACCTTATACCGGATCACAGTACATGCCGTACAGACCCAGCACACCTTATACTGGATCACAGTACATGCCGTACAGACCCAGCACACCTTATACCGGATCACAGTACATGCCGTACAGACCCAGCACACCTTATACTGGATCACAGTACATGCCGTACAGACCCAGCACACCTTATACCGGATCACAGTACATGCCGTACAGACCCAGCACACCTTATACTGGATCACAGTACATGCCGTACAGACCCAGCACACCTTATACCGGATCACAGTACATGCCGTACAGACCCAGCACAGACAGACAGAAAATCATCACAAAAATGTGATCCCAACTCTGAAAATTGGGGAAATTTCTGTTGTGAGGGGCGGCGGCCATGGAAAACCACAATTTGAGGAAATACAAAAGTGTCAGGAAGCCAACCAAAAGCTGGCATGTGGATCTCCAATCAGAAGAGGATGTGAGGGTGGCAGCAGATGATCCCAGATCTTGTGTAAGGACACCATGCTGGGGGCTGGCATACTGGGGGTTGGAATACTGGGGGCTGGCATACTGGAGGCTGGCATACTGGAGAGGCTGGCATACTGGAGAGGCTGGCATACTGGAGAGGTTGGCATACTGGAGAGGCTGGCATACTGGAGGCTGGCATACTGGAGGCTGGCATACTGGAGGCTGGCATACTGAGGCTGGCATACTGGAGAGGCTGGCATACTGGGGGCTGGCATACTGGGGGCTGGCATACTGGAGGCTGGCATACTGGAGGCTGGCATACTGGAGAGGCTGGCATACTGGAGGCTGGCATACTGGGGGCTGGCATGCTGGAGGCTGGCATGCTGGGGGCTGGCATACTGGAGAGGCTGGCATACTGGGGGTTGGCATACTGGAGAGGCTGGCATACTGGAGAGGCTGGCATGCTGGAGGCTGGCATACTGGAGGCTGATATGCTGGGGGCTGGCATACTGGGGGTTGGAATACTGGAGGCTGGCATACTGGAGGCTGACATACTGGAGAGGCTGGCATACTGGAGAGGCTGACATACTGGAGGCTGGCATACTGGAGGCTGGCATACTGGGGCTGCTAGTTGATGATTTAGGTGGGCCAAGTCTTCTACAGCCGTTTGCTCACAGCTCAGGGGAATGAATCGCCGATTCCCAAACACCAATTCACCCATCGCCAGCCTGGAAACTCCAACCAATGACTTCTGTAGAGATTTTCCAGCACAACGATAAATCATTACCATGGACCAATCACCATCAAAAAGGAAAATCTGTCAAATATTGGCCAAACTGGGGAGAGGAGACCCCATGGAATCGGGGAGAAGAGACGCCATGGAATCGGGGGAGAGGAGACCCCATGGAATCGGGGAGGAGAGACCCCATGGAATCGGGGAGAGGAGACCCCATGGAATCGGGGAGAGGAGACCCCATGGAATCGGGGGAGAGGAGACCCCATGGAATCGGGGAGAGGAGACCCCATGGAATCGGGGAGATGAGACGCCATGGAATCGGGGAGAAGAGACCCCATGGAATCGGGGAGAAGAGACCCCATGGAATCGGGGGAGAGGAGACCCCATGGAATCGGGGAGAGGAGACCCCATGGAATCGGGGAGAGGAGACCCCATGGAATCGGGGAGAAGAGACGCCATGGAATCGGGGAGAGGAGACCCCATGGAATCGGGGGAGAGGAGACCCCATGGAATCGGGGAGAGGAGACCCCATGGAATCGGGGAGAGGAGACCCCATGGAATCGGGGGAGATGAGACCCCATGGAATCGGGGAGATGAGACCCCATGGAATCGGGGAGAGGAGACCCCATGGAATCGGGGAGATGAGAAGCTATCAGCTATTGGAACAACGTCTCTCATTGGCCTTCTATCCCAGTATGACCCGACATCGACCGATATAAACGACTATTTTCCTTCATTACCGATTTATTTCTGCCAATCGCAGGAATCCCGAAATTCCCTTCCATCAGGAAAGAGAAGACGGAGAAGGATGAAGGTGAATGCTGATTGGCTGACGAGAGTTATCATGTACAATCTATATATATATCATTGGATAGATCAATATAATTCAATCTCTACCGTACAGATAATTATTGATCATCAACGGTCATTGTATCTCTATGGAGGATTGTATGTATGGATCTCTATGTATTATTATGGGATAGATCTCTATGGATCTGTATGTATGGATCTCTATGGGAAGATCTCTATGTATTATTATGGGATGGATCTCTCTATGGATCTCTATGGAGGATTGTATGGGATGGATCTCTATGTATTATTATGGGATAGATCTGTATGGATCATTATAGGGTGGATCTCTATGTATTTGTATGGGAAGATCCCTCTATGGATCTGTATGTATTATTATCGGATATATCTCTATGTGTTATTATGGGATGGATCTCTCTATGGATCTCTATGGATCTGTATGGGAAGATCCCTCTATAGATCTATATGTATGGATCTTTATGGGAAGATCTCTATGTATTATTATGGGAAGATCTCTATGGATCATTATCGGATAGATCTCTCTATGGATCTCTCTATGTATTATTATCGGATGGATCTCTCTATGGATCTCTATGGAGGATTGTATGGGAAGATCTCTCTATGGATCTCTCTGTGGATCTCTATGGGAAGATCTCTCTATGTATTATTATGGGAAGATCTCTATGTATTATTATCGGATGGATCTCTATGTATTATTATCGGATGGATCTCTCTGTGGATCTCTATGGGAAGATCTCTCACCTCCGGCACATCCAGCCAGGAAATCCATCGCCTTTCTCCGGGATGGGAGCGGTGTGGCCCCGGGGTTGGTGGTGGTGATGGTGGGGGGTGGTGCCCCGGTCTTGGTTAGAGGGGCGGGGCGATGCGGGGGGCGGTGTTTCGAGGGGCGGGGCCGGATGACGTGCTGTTTTCCTCTCTATTCCTGGATCCCCAACAAGGTGTAGATATCCTTCTATGGGAGGAGCGCCGCGTCCAATCAGAGAAGGAGGATGGGACAACACCCCCGGGACCCGCCCCCCTGCACACCGCCGGGGGGAGGGGGCTCCATCCATAATAATAATACATAGGAGACACAGGGGGGGGGCTCCATCCATAATAATAATACATAGGAGACACGGGGGGGGGCTCCATCCATAATAATAATACATAGGAGACACGGGAGGGGGGCTCCATCCATAATAATAATACATAGGAGACACAGGGGGGGGGCTCCATCCATAATAATAATACATAGGAGACACGGGGGGGGGCTCCATCCAAAATAATAATACATAGGAGACAGGGGGGGGGCTCCATCCATAATAATAATACATAGGAGACACGGGGGGGGGGGGCTCCATCCATAATAATAATACATAGGAGACACGGGGGGGGGGCTCCATCCATAATAATAATACATAGGAGACACGGGGGGGGCTCCATCCATAATAATAATACATAGGAGACACGGGGGGGGCTCCATCCATAATAATAATACATAGGAGACACGGGGGGGGGGGCTCCATCCATAATAATAATACATAGGAGACACGGGGGGGCTCCATCCATAATAATAATACATAGGAGACACGGGGGGGGGCTCCATCCATAATAATAATACATAGGAAACACGGGGGGGGGGCTCCATCCATAATAATAATACATAGGAGACACGGGGGGGGCTCCATCCATAATAATAATACATAGGAGACACGGGGGGGGGGCTCCATCCATAATAATAATACATAGGAGACACGGGGGGGGGGCTCCATCCATAATAATACATAGGAGACACGGGGGGGGCTCCATCCATAATAATAATACATAGGAGACACGGGGGGGGCTCCATCCATAATAATACATAGGAGACACGGGGGGGGGGGCTCCATAATAATAATAATACATAGGAGACACGGGGGGGCTCCATCCATAATAATAATACATAGGAGACACGGGGGGGGGCTCCATCCATAATAATAATACATAGGAGACACGGGGGGGCTCCATCCATAATAATAATACATAGGAGACACGGGGGGGCTCCATCCATAATAATAATACATAGGAGACACGGGGGGGCTCCATCCATAATAATAATACATAGGAGACACGGGGGGGGGCTCCATCCATAATAATAATACATAGGAGACAGGGGGGGGGGCTCCATCCATAATAATAATACATAGTAGACACGGGGGGGCTCCATAATAATAATAATACATAGGAGACACGGGGGGGGGCTCCATCCATAATAATAATACATAGGAGACACGGGGGGGGGCTCCATCCATAATAATACTTGGGAGACACGGGGGGGGGGCTCCATCCATAATAATAATACATAGGAGACATGGGGGGGGGGGCTCCATCCATAATAATAATACATAGGAGACACGGGGGGGGGCTCCATCTATAATAATAATACATAGGAGACACGGGGGGGGGGGCTCCATCCATAATAATAATACATAGGAGACACGGGGGGGGCTCCATCCATAGTAATAATAATACATAGGAGACACGGGGGGGGGGGCTCCATCCATAATAATAATACATAGGAGACACGGGGGGGGGCTCCATCCATAATAATAATACATAGGAGACACGGGGGGGGGGGGCTCCATCCATAATAATAATACATAGGAGACACGGGGGGGCTCCATCCATAATAATAATACATAGGAGACACGGGGGGGCTCCATCCATAATAATAATACATAGGAGACACGGGGGGGGCTCCATCCATAATAATAATACATAGGAGACACGGGGGGGGCTCCATCCATAATAATAATACATAGGAGACACGGGGGGGGGGGCTCCATCCATAATAATAATACATAGGAGACACGGGGGGGCTCCATCCATAATAATAATACATAGGAGACACGGGGGGGCTCCATCCATAATAATAATACATAGGAGACACGGGGGGGGCTCCATCCATAATAATAATACATAGGAGACACGGGGGAGGGGGGGCTCCATCCATAATAATAATACATAGGAGACATGGGGGGGGGGCTCCATCCATAATAATAATACATAGGAGACACGGGGGGGCTCCATCCATAATGATAATACATAGGAGACACGGGGGGGGCTCCATCCATAATAATAATACATAGGAGACACGGGGGAGGGGGGGCTCCATCCATAATAATAATACATAGGAGACACGGGGGGGCTCCATCCATAATAATAATACATAGGAGACACGGGGGGGCTCCATCCATAAGAATAATACATAGGAGACATGGGGGGGGCTCCATCCATAATATTAATACATAGGAGACACGGAGGAGGTGGGGGCTCCATCCATAATAATAATACATAGGAGACACGGGGGGGGGGGCTCCATCCATAATAACAATACATAGGAGACACGGGGGGGGCTCCATCCATAATAATAATACATAGGAGACACGGGGGGGGGCTCCATCCATAATAATAATACATAGGAGACACGGGGGGGCTCCATCCATAATAATAATACATAGGAGACACGGGGGGGGGGGGCTCCATCCATAATAATAATACATAGGAGACACGGGGGGGGGCTCCATCCATAATAATAATACATAGGAGACACGGGGGGGGGGGCTCCATCCATAATAATAATACATAGGAGACACGGGGGGGGCCTCAATAATAATAATAATACATAGGAGACACGGGGGGGGCTCCATCCATAATAATAATACATAGGAGACACGGGGGGGGGGCTCCATCCATAATAATAATACATAGGAGACAAGGGGGGGCTCCATCCATAATAATAATACATAGGAGACACGGGGGGGCTCCATCCATAACAATAATACATAGGAGACACGGGGGGGGGCTCCATCCATAATAATAATACATAGGAGACACGGGGGGGGGCTCCATCCATAATAATAATACATAGGAGACACGAGGGGGGGCTCCATAATAATAATAATACATAGGAGACACGGGGGGGCTCCATCCATAATAATAATACATAGGAGACACGGGGGGGGCTCCATCCATAATAATAATACATAGGAGACACGGGGGGGGGGGCTCCATCCATAATAATAATACATAGGAGAATGGGGGGGCTCCATCCATAATAATAATACATAGGAGACACGGGGGGGCTCCATCCATAATAATAATACATAGGAGACACGGGGGGGGGCTCCATCCATAATAATAATACATAGGAGACACGGGGGGGGGGCCTCCATCCATAATAATAATACATAGGAGACACGGGGGGGGCTCCATCCATAATAATAATACATAGGAGACACGGGGGGGGGCTCCATCTATAATAATAATACATAGGAGACACGGGGGGGCTCCATCCATAATAATAATACATAGGAGACACGGGGGGGGCTCCATCCATAATAATAATACATAGGAGACACGGGGGGGGGGCTCCATAATAATAATAATACATAGGAGACACGGGGGGGGCTCCATCTATAATAATAATACATAGGAGACACGGGGGGGGGCTCCATCCATAATAATAATACATAGGAGACACGGGGGGGGCTCCATCCATAATAATAATACATAGGAGACACGGGGGGGCTCCATCCATAATAATAATACATAGGAGACACGGGGGGGGCCTCAATAATAATAATACATAGGAGACACGGGGGGGCTCCAACCATAATAATAATACATAGGAGACACGGGGGGGGGCTCCATCCATAATAATAATAATACATAGGAGACACGGGGGGGGCTCCATCCATAATAATAATACATAGGAGACACGGGGGGGGGCTCCATCCATAATAATAATACATAGGAGACACGGGGGGGCTCCATCCATAATAATAATACATAGGAGACACGGGGGGGGGGCTCCATCCATAATAATAATACATAGGAGACACGGGGGGGGCTCCATCCATAATAATAATACATAGGAGACACGGGGGGGCTCCATCCATAATAATAATACATAGGAGACACGGGGGGGCTCCATCCATAATAATAATACATAGGAGACACGGGGGGCTCCATCCATAATAATAATACATAGGAGACAGGGGGGGGGGCTCCATCCATAATAATAATACATAGGAGACACGGGGGGGGGCTCCATCCATAATAATAATACATAGGAGACACGGGGGGGGGGGCTCCATCCATAGTAATAATACATAGGAGACACAGGGGGGGGGCTCCATAATAATAATAATACATAGGAGACACGGGGGGGGCTCCATCCATAATAATAATACATAGGAGACACGGGGGGCTCCATCCATAATAATAATACATAGGAGACAGGGGGGGGGGCTCCATCCATAATAATAATACATAGGAGACACGGGGGGGGGGGCTCCATCCATAATAATAATACATAGGAGACACGGGGGGGGGGGGCTCCATCCATAGTAATAATACATAGGAGACACAGGGGGGGGGCTCCATAATAATAATAATACATAGGAGACATGGGGGGGGGGCTCCATCCAAAATAATAATACATAGGAGACACGGGGGGGGGGGCTCCATAATAATAATAATACATAGGAGACAACGGGGGGGCTCCATCCATAATAATAATACATAGGAGACACGGGGGGGGCTCCATCCATAATAATAATACATAGGAGACACGGGGGGGGCTCCATCCATAATAATAATACATAGGAGACACGGGGGGGCTCCATCCATAACAATAATACATAGGAGACACGGGGGGGGGGGCTCCATCCATAATAATAATACATAGGAGACACGGGGGGGCTCCATCCATAACAATAATACATAGGAGACACGGGGGGGGGCTCCATCCATAATAATAATACATAGGAGACACGGGGGGGGCTCCATCCATAATAATAATACATAGGAGACACAGGGGGGGGCTCCATCCATAATAATAATACATAGGAGACATGGGGGGGGGGGCTCCATCCAAAATAATAATACATAGGAGACACGGGGGGGGGGGGGCTCCATAATAATAATAATACATAGGAGACACGGGGGGGGCTCCATCCATAATAATAATACATAGGAGACACGAGGGGGGGCTCCATCCATAATAATAATACATAGGAGACACGAGGGGGGGCTCCATAATAATAATAATACATAGGAGACACGGGGGGGCTCCATCCATAATAATAATACATAGGAGACACGGGGGGGGGCTCCATCCATAATAATAATACATAGGAGACACGGGGGGGGGCTCCATCCATAATAATACATAGGAGACACGGGGGGGGGGCCTCCATCCATAATAATAATACATAGGAGACACGGGGGGGGCTCCATCCATAATAATAATACATAGGAGACACGAGGGGGGGCTCCATAATAATAATAATACATAGGAGACACGGGGGGGCTCCATCCATAATAATAATACATAGGAGACACGGGGGGGGGGCTCCATCCATAATAATAATACATAGGAGACACGGGGGGGGGCTCCATCCATAATAATACATAGGAGACACGGGGGGGGGCCTCCATCCATAATAATAATACATAGGAGACACGGGGGGGGCTCCATCCATAATAATAATACATAGGAGACACGGGGGGGGGCTCCATCTATAATAATAATACATAGGAGACACGGGGGGGCTCCATCCATAATAATAATACATAGGAGACACGGGGGGGGCTCCATCCATAATAATAATACATAGGAGACACGGGGGGGGGCTCCATAATAATAATAATACATAGGAGACACGGGGGGGGCTCCATCTATAATAATAATACATAGGAGACACGGGGGGGGGGGCTCCATAATAATAATAATACATAGGAGACACGGGGGGGGCTCCATCCATAATAATAATACATAGGAGACACGGGGGGGGCCTCAATAATAATAATAATACATAGGAGACACGGGGGGGCTCCATAATAATAATAATACATAGGAGACACGGGGGGGGCTCCATCCATAATAATAATACATAGGAGACACGGGGGGGGCTCCATCCATAATAATAATACATAGGAGACACGGGGGGGCTCCATCCATAATAATAATACATAGGAGACACGGGGGGGCTCCATCCATAATAATAATACATAGGAGACACGGGGGGGGCTCCATCCATAATAATAATACATAGGAGACACGGGGGGGGGGGCCTCAATAATAATAATAATACATAGGAGACACGGGGGGGGGCTCCATCCATAATAATAATACATAGGAGACACGGGGGGCTCCATCCATAATAATAATACATAGGAGACAGGGGGGGGGGCTCCATAATAATAATAATACATAGGAGACACGGGGGGGCTCCATCCATAATAATAATACATAGGAGACACGGGGGGGGGGGGCTCCATCCATAATAATAATACATAGGAGACACGGGGGGGGCTCCATCCATAGTAATAATACATAGGAGACATGGGGGGGGGGGCTCCATCCAAAATAATAATACATAGGAGACACGGGGGGGGCTCCATCCATAATAATAATACATAGGAGACACGGGGGGGGGGCTCCATAATAATAATAATACATAGGAGACACGGGGGGGCTCCATCCATAATAATAATACATAGGAGACACGAGGGGGGGCTCCATAATAATAATAATACATAGGAG
Organism: Pelophylax lessonae; assembly: GCF_965119305.1. Lineage (NCBI taxonomy): Eukaryota > Metazoa > Chordata > Amphibia > Anura > Ranidae > Pelophylax > Pelophylax lessonae. The sequence continues at coordinate 32,416 of NW_028119557.1, read as the reverse complement.
ACATGGGGGGGGGGGCTCCATCCAAAATAATAATACATAGGAGACACGGGGGGGGGGGCTCCATAATAATAATAATACATAGGAGACACGGGGGGGCTCCATCCATAATAATAATACATAGGAGACACGGGGGGGGGCTCCATCCATAATAATAATACATAGGAGAATGGGGGGGGGGCTCCATCCATAATAATAATACATAGGAGACACGGGGGGGGCTCCATCCATAATAATAATACATAGGAGAATGGGGGGGGCTCCATCCATAATAATAATACATAGGAGAATGGGGGGGGGCTCCATCCATAATAATAATACATAGGAGACACGGGGGGGCTCCATAATAATAATAATACATAGGAGACACGGGGGGGCTCCATCCATAATAATAATACATAGGAGACACGGGGGGGCTCCATCCATAATAATACATAGGAGACACGGGGGGGGGGCTCCATCCATAATAATAATACATAGGAGACACGGGGGGGGGCTCCATCCATAATAATAATACATAGGAGACACAGGGGGGGGGCTCCATAATAATAATAATACATAGGAGACACGGGGGGGCTCCATCCATAATAATAATAATACATAGGAGACACAGGGGGGGGCTCCATAATAATAATAATACATAGGAGACACGGGGGGGGGGGCTCCATCCATAATAATAATACATAGGAGACACGGGGGGGGGGGCTCCATCCATAATAATAATACATAGGAGACAATAGGGGGGGGGCTCCATCCATAATAATAATACATAGGAGACACGGGGGGGGGGCTCCATCCATAATAATAATACATAGGAGACACGGGGGGCTCCATAATAATAATAATACATAGGAGACAGGGGGGGGGGGGCTCCATCCATAATAATAATACATAGGAGACACGGGGGGGGGGGCTCCATCCATAATAATAATACATAGGAGACACGGGGGGGGGCTCCATCCATAATAATAATACATAGGAGACACGGGGGGGCTCCATCCATAATAATAATACATAGGAGACACGGGGGGGGCTCCATCCATAATAATAATACATAGGAGACACGGGGGGGGGGGGCTCCATCCATAATAATAATACATAGGAGACACGGGGGGGCTCCATCCATAATAATAATACATAGGAGACACGGGGGGGGCTCCATCCATAATAATAATACATAGGAGACACGGGGGGGGGCTCCATCCATAATAATAATACATAGGAGACACGGGGGGGGGGGGCTCCATCCATAATAATAATACATAGGAGACAGGGGGGGGGGGTTCCATCCATAATAATAATACATAGGAGACACGGGGGGCTCCATCCATAATAATAATACATAGGAGACACGGGGGGGGGGCTCCATCCATAATAATAATACATAGGAGACACGGGGGGGGCTCCATCCATAATAATAATACATAGGAGACACGGGGGGGGGCTCCATCCATAATAATAATACATAGGAGACACGGGGGGGGGGCTCCATCCATAATAATAATACATAGGAGACACGGGGGGGGGGCTCCATCCATAATAATAATACATAGGAGACACGGGGGGGGGGCTCCATCCATAATAATAATACATAGGAGACACGGGGGGCTCCATCCATAATAATAATACATAGGAGACACGGGGGGGCTCCATCCATAATAATAATACATAGGAGACACGGGGGGCTCCATCCATAATAATAATACATAGGAGACACGGGGGGGGGAGCTCCATCCATAATAATAATACATAGGAGAGACGGGGGGGGGCTCCATCCATAATAATAATACATAGGAGACACGGGGGGGGCTCCATCCATAGTAATAATAATACATAGGAGACACGGGGGGGGGCTCCATAATAATAATAATACATAGGAGACACGGGGGGGGCTCCATCCATAGTAATACATAGGAGACATGGGGGGGGGGCTCCATCCATAATAATAATAATACATAGGAGACACGGGGGGGGCTCCATCCATAATAATAATAATACATAGGAGACACGGGGGGGGCTCCATCCATAATAATACATAGGAGACACGGGGGGGGCTCCATAATAATAATAATACATAGGAGACACGGGGGGGGGGGGGCTCCATCTATAATAATAATACATAGGAGACACGGGGGGGGGCTCCATCCATAATAATAATACATAGGAGACACGGGGGGGCTCCATAATAATAATAATACATAGGAGACACGGGGGGGGGGGGGCTCCATCTATAATAATAATACATAGGAGACACGGGGGGGGGGGCTCCATCTATAATAATAATACATAGGAGACACGGGGGGGGGGGCTCCATCCATAATAATAATACATAGGAGACACGGGGGGGGGGGCTCCATGCATAATAATAATAATACATAGGAGACACGGGGGGGGGGGGCTCCATCCATAATAATAATACATAGGAGACACGGGGGGGGGCTCCATCCATAATAATACATAGGAGACACGGGGGGGGGGCTCCATCCATAATAATAATACATAGGAGACACGGGGGGGGGCTCCATCTATAATAATACATAGGAGACACGGGGGGGGGGCTCCATCCATAATAATAATACATAGGAGACACGGGGGGGGGGCTCCATCCATAATAATAATACATAGGAGACACGGGGGGGGGCTCCATCCATAATAATAATACATAGGAGACACGGGGGGGGGGGCTCCATCCATAATGATAATACATAGGAGACACGGGGGGGGCTCCCTCCATAATAATAATACATAGGAGACACGGGGGGGGGCTCCATCCATAATAATAATACATAGGAGACACGGGGGGCTCCATCCATAATAATAATACATAGGAGACACGGGGGGGGGGGCTCCATAATAATAATACATAGGAGACACGGGGGGGGGGCTCCATCCATAATAATAATACATAGGAGACACGGGGGGGGGCTCCATCCATAATAATAATACATAGGAGACACGGGGGGGGCTCCATCCATAATAATAATACATAGGAGACACGGGGGGGCTCCATAATAATAATAATACATAGGAGACACGGGGGGGGCTCCATCCATAATAATAATACATAGGAGACACGGGGGGGGGGGGGCTCCATCCATAATAATAATACATAGGAGACACGGGGGGGCTCCATAATAATAATAATACATAGGAGACACGGGGGGGGCTCCATCCATAATAATAATACATAGGAGACACGGGGGGGGGCTCCATCCATAATAATAATACATAGGAGACACGGGGGGGGGCTCCATCCATAATAATAATACATAGGAGACACGGGGGGGGGCTCCATCCATAATAATAATACATAGGAGACACGGGGGGGCTCCATCCATAATAATAATACATAGGAGACACGGGGGGGGGGCTCCATCCATAATAATAATACATAGGAGACACGGGGGGGGGCTCCATCCATAATAATAATACATAGGAGACACGGGGGGGGGCTCCATCCATAATAATAATACATAGGAGACACGGGGGGGCTCCATCCATAATAATAATACATAGGAGACACGGGGGGGGGGCTCCATCCATAATAATAATACATAGGAGACACGGGGGGGGGGGGCTCCATCCATAATAATAATACATAGGAGACACGGGGGGGGCTCCATCCATAATAATAATACATAGGAGACACGGGGGGGGCTCCATCCATAATAATAATACATAGGAGACACGGGGGGGTCTATTCATAATAATAATACATAGGAGACACGGGGGGGGGGGGCTCCATCCATAATAATAATACATAGGAGACAGGGGGGGGGGCTCCATCCATAATAATAATACATAGGAGACACGGGGGGGGGGGGGCTCCATCCATAATAATAATACATAGGAGACACGGGGGGGGGCTCCATCCATAATAATAATACATAGGAGACACGGGGGGGGGGCTCCATCCATAATAATAATACATAGGAGACACGGGGGGGGGGGCTCCATCCATAATAATAATACATAGGAGACACGGGGGGGGGCTCCATCCATAATAATAATACATAGGAGACACGGGGGGGGGGCTCCATCCATAATAATAATACATAGGAGACACGGGGGGGGGGGGGCTCCATAATAATAATAATACATAGGAGACATGGGGGGGGGGCTCCATCCATAATAATAATACATAGGAGACACGGGGGGCTCCATAATAATAATAATACATAGGAGACACGGGGGGGGGGCTCCATCCATAATAATAATACATAGGAGACACGGGGGGGCTCCATCCATAATAATAATACATAGGAGACACGGGGGGGGGGGCTCCATCCATAATAATAATACATAGGAGACACGGGGGGGGGGGGATCCATCCATAATAATAATACATAGGAGACAGGGGGGGGGGGCTCCATCCATAATAATAATACATAGGAGACACGGGGGGGCTCCATCCATAATAATAATACATAGGAGACATGGGGGGGCTCCATCCATAATAATAATACATAGGAGACACGGGGGGGGGCTCCATCCATAATAATAATACATAGGAGACACGGGGGGGGCTCCATCCATAATAATAATACATAGGAGACACGGGGGGGGGGGGCTCCATCCATAATAATAATACATAGGAGACACGGGAGGGGGGCTCCATCCATAATAATAATACATAGGAGACACGGGGGGGCTCCATCCATAATAATAATACATAGGAGACACGGGGGGGGGGGGCTCCATCCATAATAATAATACATAGGAGACACGGGGGGGGCTCCATCCATAATAATAATACATAGGAGACACGGGGGGGGGGCTCCATCCATAATAATAATACATAGGAGACACGGGGGGGGGGGGCTCCATCCATAATAATAATACATAGGAGACAGGGGGGGGGTTCCATCCATAATAATAATACATAGGAGACACGGGGGGGCTCCATCCATAATAATAATACATAGGAGACACGGGGGGGGCTCCATCCATAATAATAATACATAGGAGACACGGGGGGGGGGGGTTCCATCCATAATAATAATACATAGGAGACACGGGGGGGGGGGCTCCATCCATAATAATAATACATAGGAGACACGGGGGGCTCCATCCATAATAATAATACATAGGAGACACGGGGGGGGGCTCCATCCATAATAATAATACATAGGAGACACGGGGGGGGGGCTCCATCCATAATAATAATACATAGGAGAGACGGGGGGGGGGCTCCATCCATAATAATAATACATAGGAGACACGGGGGGGGCTCCATCCATAGTAATAATAATACATAGGAGACACGGGGGGGGGGCTCCATAATAATAATAATAATACATAGGAGACACGGGGGGGGCTCCTTCCATAATAATAATAATACATAGGAGACACGGGGGGGGCTCCATCCATAATAATACATAGGAGACACGGGGGGGGCTCCATTCATAATAATAATAATACATAGGAGACACGGGGGGGGGGCTCCATCCATAATAATAATACATAGGAGACACGGGGGGGGGGCTCCATCCATAATAATACATAGGAAACACGGGGGGGGGGGCTCCATCCATAATAATAATACATAGGAGACACGGGGGGGGCTCCATCTATAATAATAATACATAGGAGACACGGGGGGGGGGGGGCTCCATCCATAATAATAATACATAGGAGACACGGGGGGGGGGCTCCATCCATAATAATAATACATAGGAGACACGGGGGGGGGCTCCATCCATAATAATAATACATAGGAGACACGGGGGGGGGGCTCCATCCATAATAATAATACATAGGAGACACGGGGGGGCTCCATCCATAATAATAATACATAGGAGACACGGGGGGGGGCTCCATCCATAATAATAATACATAGGAGACACGGGGGGGCTCCATCCATAATAATAATACATAGGAGACACGGGGGGGGGCTCCATCCATAATAATAATACATAGGAGACACGGGGGGCTCCATCCATAATAATAATACATAGGAGACACGGGGGGGGGGGGCTCCATAATAATAATACATAGGAGACACGGGGGGGGGCTCCATCCATAATAATAATACATAGGAGACACGGGGGGGGGGGCTCCATCCATAATAATAATACATAGGAGACACGGGGGGGGGCTCCATCCATAATAATAATACATAGGAGACACGGGGGGGCTCCATCCATAATAATAATACATAGGAGACACGGGGGGGGCTCCATCCATAATAATAATACATAGGAGACACGGGGGGGGGCTCCATCCATAATAATAATACATAGGAGACACGGGGGGGGGCTCCATCCATAATAATAATACATAGGAGACACGGGGGGGGCTCCATCCATAATAATAATACATAGGAGACACGGGGGGGGCTCCATCCATAATAATAATACATAGGAGACACGGGGGGGGGGGCTCCATCCATAATAATAATACATAGGAGACACGGGGGGGGGGGCTCCATCCATAATAATAATACATAGGAGACACGGGGGGGGGGCTCCATCCATAATAATAATACATAGGAGACACGGGGGGGGCTCCATCCATAATAATAATACATAGGAGACACGGGGGGGTCTATTCATAATAATAATACATAGGAGACACGGGGGGGGGCTCCATCCATAATAATAATACATAGGAGACAGGGGGGGGGCTCCATCCATAATAATAATACATAGGAGACACGGGGGGGGGGCTCCATCCATAATAATAATACATAGGAGACAGGGGGGGGGGCTCCATCCATAATAATAATACATAGGAGACACGGGGGGGGGGCTCCATCCATAATAATAATACATAGGAGACACAGGGGGGCTCCATCCATAATAATAATACATAGGAGACACGGGGGGGGGCTCCATCCATAATAATAATACATAGGAGACACGGGGGGGGGGCTCCATCCATAATAATAATACATAGGAGACACGGGGGGGGGGGGCTCCATAATAATAATAATACATAGGAGACATGGGGGGGGCTCCATCCATAATAATAATACATAGGAGACACGGGGGGGGGGCTCCATCCATAATAATAATACATAGGAGACACGGGGGGGGGCTCCATCCATAATAATAATACATAGGAGACACGGGGGGGGCTCCATCCATAATAATAATACATAGGAGACACGGGGGGGGCTCCATCCATAATAATAATACATAGGAGACACGGGGGGGGGGGCTCCATCCATAATAATAATACATAGGAGACACGGGGGGGGGCTCCATCCATAATAATAATACATAGGAGACAGGGGGGGTTCCATCCATAATAATAATACATAGGAGACACGGGGGGGCTCCATCCATAATAATAATACATAGGAGACACGGGGGGGGGGGCTCCATCCATAATAATAATACATAGGAGACACGGGGGGGGGCTCCATCCATAATAATAATACATAGGAGACACGGGGGGGGGGGTTCCATCCATAATAATAATACATAGGAGACACGGGGGGGCTCCATCCATAATAATAATATATAGGAGACACGGGGGGGGGCTCCATCTATAATAATAATACATAGGAGACACAGGGGGGGGCTCCATCTATAATAATAATACATAGGAGACACGGGGGGGGGCTCCATAATAATAATAATACATAGGAGACACGGGGGAGGGCTCCATCCATAATAATAATACATAGGAGACACGGGGGGGGGGGCTCCATCCATAATAATAATACATAGGAGACACGGGGGGGGGCTCCATCTATAATAATAATACATAGGAGACACAGGGGGGGGCTCCATCTATAATAATAATACATAGGAGACACGGGGGGGGGCTCCATAATAATAATAATACATAGGAGACACGGGGGGGGGCTCCATCCATAATAATAATACATAGGAGACACGGGGGGGGGGGCTCCATCCATAATAATAATACATAGGAGACACGGGGGGGGCTCCATCCATAATAATAATACATAGGAGACACGGGGGGGGGGCTCCATCCATAATAATAATACATAGGAGACACGGGGGGGGGGCTCCATCCATAATAATAATACATAGGAGACACGGGGGGCTCCATCCATAATAATAATACATAGGAGACACGGGGGGGCTCCATCCATAATAATAATACATAGGAGACACGGGGGGGGGGGCTCCATCCATAATAATAATACATAGGAGACAGGGGGGGGGCTCCATCCATAATAATAATACATAGGAGACACGGGGGGGGCTCCATCCATAATAATAATACATAGGAGACACGGGGGGGCTCCATCCATAATAATAATACATAGGAGACACGGGGGGGGGGGCTCCATCCATAATAATAATACATAGGAGACACGGGGGGGGGGCTCCATCCATAATAATAATACATAGGAGACACGGGGGGGGGGCTCCATCCATAATAATAATACATAGGAGACACGGGGGGCTCCATCCATAATAATAATACATAGGAGACACGGGGGGGCTCCATCCATAATAATAATACATAGGAGACACGGGGGGGGGGCTCCATCCATAATAATAATACATAGGAGACAGGGGGGGGGCTCCATCCATAATAATAATACATAGGAGACACGGGGGGGGCTCCATCCATAATAATAATACATAGGAGACACGGGGGGGCTCCATCCATAATAATAATACATAGGAGACACGGGGGGGGGGGCTCCATCCATAATAATAATACATAGGAGACACGGGGGGGGGGCTCCATCCATAATAATAATACATAGGAGACACGGGGGGCTCCATCCATAATAATAATACATAGGAGACACGGGGGGGCTCCATAATAATAATAATACATAGGAGACACGGGGGGCTCCATCCATAATAATAATACATAGGAGACACGGGGGGCTCCATCCATAATAATAATACATAGGAGACACGGGGGGGCTCCATCCATAATAATAATACATAGGAGACACGGGGGGGCTCCATCCATAATAATAATACATAGGAGACACGGGGGGGCTCCATCCATAATAATAATACATAGGAGACACGGGGGGGCTCCATAATAATAATAATACATAGGAGACACGGGGGGGGGGGCTCCATCCATAATAATAATACATAGGAGACACGGGGGGGCTCCATCCATAATAATAATACATAGGAGACACGGGGGGGTCTATTCATAATAATAATACATAGGAGACACGGGGGGGGGGGCTCCATCCATAATAATAATACATAGGAGACAGGGGGGGGGGCTCCATCCATAATAATAATACATAGGAGACACGGGGGGGGCTCCATCCATAATAATAATACATAGGAGACACGGGGGGGGGGCTCCATCCATAATAATAATACATAGGAGACACGGGGGGGGGGGCTCCATAATAATAATAATACATAGGAGACACGGGGGGGGGCTCCATCCATAATAATAATACATAGGAGACACGGGGGGGGCTCCATCCATAATAATAATACATAGGAGACATTTGATGCAGTGTGCGGCGTATGGTCTGAGCACTGACAGGCTGACCCCTCCCCCACCCCTTCAACCTCTGCAGCAATGCTGGCAGCACTCATACGTCTATTTCCCAAAGACAACCTCTGGATATGACGCTGAGCACGGCACTCAACTTCTTTGGTGGACCATGGGGAGGCCTGTTCTGAGTGGAACCTGTCCTGTTATACCGCTGTATGGTCTTGGCCACCGTGCTGCAGCTCAGTTTCAGGGTCTTGGCAATCTTCTTATAGCCTAGGCCATCTTTATGTAGAGCAACAATTCTTTTTTTTCAGATCCTCAGAGAGTTCTTTGCCATGAGGTGCCATGTTGAACTTCCAGTGACCAGTATGAGAGAGTGAGAGCGATAACACCAAATTTAACACACCTGCCCCCCATTTACACCTGAGACCTTGTAACACTAACGAGTCACATGACACCGGGGAGGGGAAATGGCTAATTGGGCCCAATTCGTACATTGTCACTTAGGGGTGTACTGACTTTTGCTGCCAGTGGTTTAGACATTAATGGCTGTGTGTTGAGTTATTTTGAGGGGACAGTAAATTTACACTGTTATACAAGCTGTACACTCACTACTTTACATTGTAGCAAAGTCTCATTTCTTCAGTGTTGTCACATGAAAAGATAGAATAAAATAGTTACATTGTTATACCAGGGAATAATAAAAACACAAATTTTATTGGTCACTATTGCAGGTCTGGCAGGTTTGTTCCTGATTCCAGAATCGGCGGTCCTCTATAAAGGCCAATGACCGGGGGGAGTCCCTGTGCTGCACGTATTGCATCAACTTCCATCAGCTGGAGATCACTGCGATGTGACCAGGAGGGGGGGGGGGGGGGCAGAGAGAGTCTGGGAGTGTTCAGCCTGTGTATACATTGGGGGTGGGGATCTTACTGTACAGGTCAATGTACTGGGGGGGGGGGTGAGGGGGTGGGGAGCAAAGGCGCCTATAGCCATGAAGGTGAAGCTGAGGAGGGAGGAGGAGGAGAGTTTACATATAGACGGAAGGGTGGGTGGGGGGGGGGGGGAATCCAATGATAGTCCAGGATTAGATACTAAGAGGATGAAGCCGACATTCGAGGACAAGAGGCGATTGTGAGGAGTGACAACCGAAATCAAGGTAAGCCGGCCATACATGGATCGCAATTCTTCTGCATCAGCAGAGACCGAAGAAACTTCAACCCATCTATGGCCAGCCTGAATCTACCGAAATCCATCGCTCACCCAACTTCTGTGCAACCAGCATGCTGGAAAATCTAGACTCAACCAGAGCCGCCGCCTACAACCTGCACCACTCATCAGTGCGTTCTCTTGGCTGTAACCTGCACCACTCATCAGTGCGTTCTCTTGGCTGTAACCTGCACCGCTCATCAGTGCGTTCTCTTGGCTGTAACCTGCACCGCTCATCAGTGCGTTCTCTTGGCTGTAACCTGCACCACTCATCAGTGCGTTCTCTTGGCTGTAACCTGCACCGCTCATCAGTGCATTCTCTTTACTGTAACCTGCACCACTCATCAGTGTGTTCTCTCAGCTGTAACCTGCACCGCTCATCAGTTCTGCCGGCTACAACCTTCACTGCTCCTCTGTGGCTCGGAAGCCAGCATGCAAAGGTGCCCCTAAGGAAAGCAGCTTTCTCTGGGGGGCACTGCTTGAGGGGGAGGAGCCAGGAACTCCAGTCTGTATGACGAGGCCACAATGTAGTGCACTGGGAACAAGATTATAGATTTTTTGGATACATTCTGGTGTCTGTTTCTAAGACTTTGTCTAGAATTAACAGGTGCGGAAAAATTGGTCTTCGGGTGTGGGTGGTGCCTTCACACCATAACCCTATAGAGATACTCCTGATGAAATCAAGAATTGGCCTTGCTGTCAAAAATTAAAATGATATGCACCTGTCAAACAAGTGTGGAAAAATTGGTCCTTGGGTGTTAATTGTGCCCATGAAACCTACATCAAAAAAGTTCTTCCAGATAAAATCTACACCCACAAAGCTAGGCAGCCTAGAATTCTTGCAGAGATTACAGAACCCAGAAACACTTAGCCGGCAACATCGTCATCAGGGGCATGATAGCTGCTGCTAATCCAGGACTGACTCATTTTGATAAGTGTCAGCCGGTCAACGGAGTCTGTGGATAGACGCACTCTCCTATCCGTCACAAAATCCCTGGCAGAACTGAATGCCCGCTCTGAAAGCACACTGGATGCAGGGCAGCTCAGCAGCTCAATTGCATACTTGGCAAGTTCTGACCAGTGGTCTATTCTCATGACCAGGTACCCCAGTGGATCGTGAACTGCAAAGCTCTCCATATCTGTGTTCGCCCCTAGATAAACTCCCACCATATGACGCAGACACTGCTGATGGGATGTGAAAGCTGACAGCCCTGGGCGCCAAGGACTAACATTTTTTTTAAATGCATTACTGAGGCGGCCCCCTTCTCCACCGCTTCTCCTTTGACTAACAGAAGCCTCAAACTAGCCTTTCCATGAGATTGTAACCTACCAGAGACTGGAAAGGTGTTACATAAACTCCTCTTTATGATGACCTCAAGATATATTATCCTCTGCTCCCTCTGTGAGGACAGGATGAGTCCTGAGACTTTCCCCTTGTAACGGTGATCAAGGAGGGTTGCAAACCAGTAATGATCCATTTCCTTGATGCCACAAATTCCCGGGCCCCGAGGGAGCCCATGCACCGCAAGTTTGCGGAGGGCATGAGAAGCTGAGTCCTTGGGTCACTAAGGATTACAGTATCTGAAACTGCCTCCTCCCAGCCACGTACTACTCCCAGGGGTTTTGAGGATGGAAAACCATCTCTTAAGGTTTGACATATGTCTTCCAGTACTTCAGTGCCTCCAAAACTTCCAAGATCCTCCTCCTCCTCCCTCTCTTCTTGTTTGTTCTGTGGCATCACAAGAATGGTGTCTGCATAAAGCGGGCCTTGAGAGGAAAGGAAGTCCTCCTCTTCTTCCTGCTGTTCTGCCTTGAGTGCCCTGTCCATAATGCCACACAGAGTCTGCTCCAGCAGGAACACAAGAGGGATTGTGTCACTGATGCAAGCATTGTCACGGCTCACCATCCTTGTGGCTTCCTCAAATAATGACAGTACAGTGCATACATCCTTTATCAGCAGCCATTGGCATGGGGGGAAAAAGCGAAAGGGGGGGGGGAATTCATTGTGCCATACTCTCACCGGTATTCATTAATTGCCCCCTGCTGCATGTTTCCCTGCTGCCAAAGTTGAGTTCCACCTGGTGGGCATGACATAAATCAGGTGGTAGTCCCGCTGAATTTCAGCCAATCGAACACTGGCTGTGTAAGACCGCCTGAAATGGCTATAGACTCTTCTGGCCTGCTTTAGAAGATCTTGCAATCCTGGGTACCTGTTTAAGAAATGCTGCACCACCAAACTGAAGGCATGGCACATGTGTCAACTTTCCCTTTCCAAGGGCAGAGGTTAGTGACTTTATCGCACACCACTATTCCTGGCTCCAGCTGGCGTGGAGTGAACCACCTCTGGACCTGCCCGTGCAGAGCTGCAAGAATCTCTGCTCCAGTGTGGTTCCAGTCCCCTAGACAGATCAGCTGAAACACTGCTTGGCATCTTTTAGCCTGACTCATTGAATAGCCCTTTGAATGTTTAGGGGGTACTGGTCGTCCATTGGACAATTCAGCCGAGGACGGCAGGAAGGAGGAGGAGGGGGTGAAGCTGACAAATCTCACATCATCACCACCGGCTGTATGGAGACATGGCAGCAAAACAATATTCTGCAGTAAAACTGCACTGACGCACTACAATATACTGCAGTAACACTACACTGATGCACTTCAATATACTGCAGTAAAACTGCACTGCCGCACTACAATATACTGCAGTAACACTGCACTGACGCACTACAATATACTGCAGTAAAACTGCACAAAAGCACTACAATATACTGCAGTAAAACTGCACAAAAGCACTACAATATACTGCAGTAAAACTCCACTGATGTACTACAATATACTGCAGTAAAACTGAACTGACACACTACAATATAGTGCAGTAACACTGCAATGATGCACTTCAATATTCTGCAGTAAAACTGCACTGACACACTACAATATACTGCAGTAAAACTACACTGGCACACTACAATATACTGCAGCAACACTGCACTGACCCACCACAATCTACTGCAGTAAAACTGCACTGATGCACTACAATATACTGAAGTTACACTGCACTGACACACTAAAATATACTGCAATAAAACTGCACTGATGCACTATAATATACTGCAGTAACACTGCACTGACGCACTACAATATACTTCAGTAAAACTGCACTGATGCACTAGAATATACTTTATTAACACTGCACTGATGTACTACAATATACTGCAGTAACACTGCACTGATGCACTAGAATATACTTTATTAACACTGCACTGACGTACTACAATATACTGTAGCAACACTGCACTGACGCACTACAATATACTGCAGTAAAACTGCACTACAATATACTGAAGTTACACTGCACTGATGCACTACAATATATTGCAGTAACACTGCACTGACAAACTAAAATATACTGCAGTAAAACTGCACTGATGCACACCAATGTACTGCAGTAAAACGGCACTGACGCACTAAATTTACTGCAGTTACACTGCACTGATGGACTACAATATACCGCAGTAAAACTGCCCTGACGCACTACAATATACTGCAGTAAAACTGCATTAAAGCACTACAATATACTGCAGTAAAACTCCACTGATGTACTACAATATACTGCAGTAAAACTGCACTGCCGCACTACAATATACTGCAGTAAAACTGCACTAAAGCACTACAATATACTGCAGTAAAACTCCACTGATGTACTACAATATACTGCAGTAACACTGCACTGATGCACTTCAATATACTGCAGTAAAACTGCACTGCCGCACTACAATATACTGCAGTAACACTGCACTGACGCACTACAATATACTGCAGTAAAACTGCACAAAAGCACTACAATATACTGCAGTAAAACTGCACAAAAGCACTACAATATACTGCAGTAAAACTCCACTGATGTACTACAATATACTGCAGTAAAACTGAACTGACACACTACAATATAGTGCAGTAACACTGCACTGATGCACTTCAATATTCTGCAGTAAAACTGCACTGACACACTACAATATACTGCAGTAAAACTACACTGGCACACTACAATATACTGCAGCAACACTGCACTGACCCACCACAATCTACTGCAGTAAAACTGCACTGATGCACTACAATATACTGAAGTTACACTGCACTGATGCACTACAATATATTGCAGTAACACCACACTGACACACTAAAATATACTGCAATAAAACTGCACTGATGCACTATAATATACTGCAGTAACACTGCACTGACGCACTACAATATACTTCAGTAAAACTGCACTGATGCACTAGAATATACTTTATTAACACTGCACTGATGTACTACAATATACTGCAGTAACACTGCACTGATGCACTAGAATATACTTTATTAACACTGCACTGACGTACTACAATATACTGTAGCAACACTGCACTGACGCACTACAATATACTGCAGTAAAACTGCACTACAATATACTGAAGTTACACTGCACTGATGCACTACAATATATTGCAGTAACACTGCACTGACAAACTAAAATATACTGCAGTAAAACTGCACTGATGCACACCAATGTACTGCAGTAAAACTGCACTGACGCACTAAATTTACTGCAGTTACACTGCACTGATGGACTACAATATACCGCAGTAAAACTGCCCTGACGCACTACAATATACTGCAGTAAAACTGCATTAAAGCACTACAATATACTGCAGTAAAACTCCACTGATGTACTACAATATACTGCAGTAAAACTGCACTGCCGCACTACAATATACTGCAGTAAAACTGCACTAAAGCACTACAATATACTGCAGTAAAACTCCACTGATGTACTACAATATACTGCAGTAACACTGCACTGATGCACTACAATATACTGCAGTAAAACTGCACTGCCGCACTACAATATACTTCAGTAACACTGCACTGATGCACCACAATCTACTGCAGTAAAACTGCACTGATGCACTACAATATACTGAAGTTACACTGCTGTCAGAGAAACCTTCAGCTGCAGACTGGTCATCACATGACAAGCACCACATGACTTCCACATGACTTCCTGGCTGCCTATAAAAGCTGAGCAAGTGCTCAGAGGAATTGCTGGTTTGTCTTTCAGCTTCCTGTACCTGAGTTCCTGTTTCCTGTGTGATCGTTTACCTGCTGTGACCCGGATTGACCCTGACCTGCTCTGCTCTTCTCCTGGACCCGACCTTGGCTTGTTTTACGGACTTTGCTTTTGCTTACCTGTGTTTGACCCTCTGCCTGCGACCCGGATTTACCTTCAGTCTCCTGTGCCTTGACCCTCTGCTTGTGACCAAGTCTTGTCTCCTATCTCCAGTGCCTTGACCCTCAGCCTGTGACCTGGATTGTCTGCTTACCTGTGTTTGACCCTCAGCCTGCTCCGGACTTTTACTGCTGGATCCTGATCAGTCTCTGCTCCAGCTCTACAGGACCTCCACGCAAGCTCTACCCTGCCTGCTGGTAGCTTGTGCCTCTTTGTGCCATCCACCCTCTGTATCACCTCCAGAGGGGCGGAGTGCGCTTAGTCGCAACAGCGAACCGCTCTCGGCATCTCGGCCTCGGTGAGTACCTCTATTCTGATAGTACAAACCAGCCATGTCAGAGGCCGACAGAGCGCGTTCTCCTCTTGAGATCCTGTGCCAGCAGGTCACAACCCTCACTGATGCAGTCCAGAAACTGCAGGAAGGCTATGCCCAGATTGACGGTCGTCTCCAGCAACTTTCAGGGTCATCTGCATCAACAGCCGCAGCCCCTGCGCCCACCAGCGGAGCCTCCTCTTCTCAAGTTGCATCAAGCCCCACAGTGATCATGGCTACCCCTGAGCCCAGGGTTCCCACACCGGAGCGTTTTTCAGGCGATCGCAAAAAGTTCCGGGCCTTCAAAAATGCATGCTCCTTGTACTTAGCCCTTCAGCCCAGGACTTTTTCATCCGAAGTAGTTAAGGTGGGATTTGTCATCTCCCTGTTGACCGAAGAGCCGCAGGCCTGGGCCCACAGCCTGATGGAACAGAGGAGCTCTCTTCTGAACTCTTTGGACCTTTTCTTTGAAAGTATGTCTCAACTATATGATGACCCCCAACGCACCGCTACTGCAGAAGCCGTGCTACACTCCCTGTCCCAAGGAAAGAGACCAGTGGAGGACTACACTGCTGAATTTCGAAAATGGTCAGCTGACACAGGGTGGAACGAACCCGCTCTTAAATACCAGTACCGCCAGGGGCTGTCAGAAGCTTTGAAAGACGAGTTGGCCAGGATTGAAACCCCTGCCACTTTGGAGGATTTAATCCAATCCGCTACCAAGCTAGACAGGCGCATGCGCGAGCGGCGCTCTGAGCGCTCTCAGGGTCCCCGACCTAGTTGGATGCTCCCTAAACCTTCTCCCGTTCACCCATCCTTTCCAGTGACTCCTGTCACCTCTGCTCCAGAGGCTGAGCCCATGCAGCTTGGATTGGTCCGTGCTCCTCTTACCCCTGAAGAGAAACAACGACGGCGACAGGCCAATCTCTGTCTGTACTGTGGGGGAACTGGACATTTTCTGCGTACTTGCCCCGTGAGACCCAGTAAGTCACGCTCGCAGTTTTTTATGAACTTTCAGAACCCTGGTTTATCCCAGACTTATGTCACCCTCTCTGTCTCCTTACAGCTAATGGAAAAGGAAGTTCATCTACCAGCAATTATTGATTCCGGAGCCTGTAGTTGTTTTCTAGACACTTCACTGGCCCAAAAACTGCACATTCCCCTGCAAACCAAAGAACAAGGCCTCCAAGTCTACCTGGCTGATGGGTCTCTCCCTCGCTCTGGATTTGTCACACAACAGACAAGGCCCATCCTTGTCACCACGGACTCCGGCCACCAGGAGCTTCTAAGCTTTGACATCATCTTCTCCCCCATGTTCCCCATCATTTTGGGGCTCCCCTGGCTACAGGCACATGAACCTGACATCAATTGGAACAAGAAGAAAGTCTCCTTTTCCTCTCCCTACTGTTCCCAGCATTGCCTTCCTCCAGCTCCAGCCGCCTGTTTAACTGTAGCACCTACACCTGACAATCTCCAGCACGTCCCTCCGGTATATCTTGAATTTAGAGATGTCTTCGATAAACAAAAAGCTGATTGCCTACCACCTCATCGGTCTTACGACTGCCCCATTGATTTGCTACCTGGTTCTGAAATACCCTTTGGCCGTATCTTTCCACTATCAGAGACTGAACTAGCGGCTCTTAAAACGTATATTGATGAGAACTTGGATAAGGGTTTCATTCGTCCATCATCTTCACCGGCCGGAGCCGGCATCTTCTTTGTGGAAAAGAAAGATGGTTCCCTAAGACCATGCATAGACTATAGAGAACTGAACAAAATAACGATAAAAAATCGCTATCCTCTTCCACTTATCCCAGAGTTGTTTCAGCGTTTCCGTTCTGCCCGAATCTTCTCCAAGTTGGATCTGCGAGGTGCCTATAACCTCATCCGAATCAGGCCTGGAGACGAATGGAAGACTGCCTTCAGGTCCAGGTTTGGACATTATGAATATTTGGTAATGCCCTTTGGGTTGTGTAACGCCCCGGCCACATTTCAGCACCTGGTAAACGACATCTTTCGAGAATATCTGGACAATTTCCTAGTTGTTTACCTGGACGACATTCTTATTTTTTCTGCCACCATTGAGCTACACCGGGTTCATGTAAAGACAGTCCTTGCAATTCTCAGGAGACACAAATTGTACCTTAAAGCAGAGAAATGCGAATTTGAAAAATCTGTTGTGCAATTCCTAGGCTTTATCATTTCTACCAACGGGGTCGCAATGGATCCACAGAAGGTCAAGGCAATTCAGGAGTGGCCGGCTCCAGTAGACAAAAAGGGGGTACAGCGGTTTATCGGATTCGCTAATTTTTACCGGAGGTTTATCGTTGGCTTCTCATCCATTGTTGCACCCATCACCCAACTAACCCGCCAACATAGTCGTTTTCAGTGGTCCGAAGAGGCCCAGGAAGCTTTTACCAAGCTCAAAGCCCTGTTCACCTCTGCACCAATCCTACGGCATCCGGATCCAGCCCTGCCATTTGTGTTGGAGGTAGACGCCTCGGAAACCGCCACTGGAGCCATCCTCTCCCAGAGACAGGGCCCCAAGGCTCTCCTCCATCCTGTAGCTTTCGCATCTCGGAAACTAAGTTCCCCGGAAAGGAATTATGATGTGGGAGACCGGGAGCTGTTGGCCATCAAGTTCGCTCTGGAGGAGTGGAGATATCTGTTGGAGGGTGCTTCCCATTCCATCATGATCTTCACCGATCATAAAAACCTAGAATACCTCAGGACAGCCAAACGCTTAAGACCCAGGCAAGCCCGGTGGGCCCTCTTCTTTTCTAGGTTCAACTTTCATATCTCTTATAGACCTGGCCTCAAGAATGGGAAAGCAGACGCACTCTCCCGGATGTTCCCTGAATCTCCCCAGTCAACGGAACCTAGCACCATCTTATCTCCACAAAACTTCCTTCTGCTCACAGACACTGATCTTATGACCACCATCAAGTTGGCATCCAGCCATTGTACTGACCCAGAAATATCCTCCTTGGAGAAACGAGATGACTTGTTCTGGTC
Organism: Pelophylax lessonae; assembly: GCF_965119305.1. Classification (NCBI taxonomy): domain Eukaryota; kingdom Metazoa; phylum Chordata; class Amphibia; order Anura; family Ranidae; genus Pelophylax; species Pelophylax lessonae. Next base: position 13,208 of record NW_028119557.1, on the reverse strand, counting down.
CCAAGGAAGAATTTTTGTCCCACCGGAGGCTAGACCCATGACGTTAAAGTTGCTTCATGACCATAAACTGGCTGGTCACTTTGGGACTCAAAAGACTTTGGAATTGGTTGCCCGTTCTTTTTGGTGGCCTGGTTGGAGGCAGGACTGTAAAGAGTATGTCCTCTCTTGTATTTCTTGCCAGCGCAGTAAAGTGGCTAACACCAAATCTTGGGGATTACTTAGACCTTTACCCATTCCAGAACGCCCATGGGCTGAAATTTCTATGGACTTCATTGTTGATCTTCCTCCCTCGGAAGGTTTCACCTCCATTCTGGTTGTTGTCGACCGCCTTTCCAAAATGGCACACTTCTTGCCGATGGTGGGCACCCCCTCTGCTTTGGAGACAGCTAAAATTTTTATCAAAGAAATAATAAGGCTACATGGAGTACCCGACAGTGTTGTTTCTGACAGAGGGGTTCAGTTCACCTCCAAATTTTGGAAAGAACTTTGTAAAGCACTACAAATAAAGGTCTGTCTCTCCTCTGCGTATCACCCTCAAAGCAATGGCCAGACAGAGAGAACGAACCAAACTCTGGAGCAGTATCTCCGCTGTTTCTCTTCTGGCTCTCAGGATGACTGGTCCTCTCTGCTACCCTACGCGGAGTTTGCGTATAATAATTCAGTTCATTCAGCCACCAACCAAACGCCCTTCTGGTCTAACTTTGGGTTTCACCCTTCTTTCCTTCCAAACGCTACCCCTGAATTATCTGTTCCTGCTGTCCAAGATCGCATAGCCTCCATCCAACAGAACTTTCAAAGGATTCAGGAAACCATGCAAAAGGCCCAGGATGACTATAAGAAGTACTACAACAGGGGAAGGAAGGAGAACCCGGTTTTCAAGGTCGGTGAGGAAGTTTGGTTATCTTCAGCTAACCTCAAATTACCTTTTCCCTCACGGAAGTTGGGCCCAAAGTTCATAGGGCCGTTCAAAATCAAGAGGATGGTTAACCCTGTGGCCTTTGAATTGGCCTTACCCAGCTCTTACAGGATTCATTCTGTCTTTCATGCATCCTTACTGAAACCAGTGATTCCTAGCCCCTTCCCGGGAAGAGAGGAGCCGCCTCCTCCACCGGTCCAGGTGGATGGAGAAAATGAATTTGAGGTTGAAGCCATACTCAACTGCAGGAAGAGGGGTAGACTTCTCCAATACCTAATCAAGTGGAAGGGGTACCCACCTGAAAACAACTCTTGGGAACCCTCAAGAAACATACACGCCCCTCGCTTGATCCGAGCTTTTCATGTGAATCACCCGGAGTTGATGTCCAGTTTGGGCGTCCAGAGGCCGCCCCTCGGGGGGGGGCACTGTCAGAGAAACCTTCAGCTGCAGACTGGTCATCACATGACAAGCACCACATGACTTCCACATGACTTCCTGGCTGCCTATAAAAGCTGAGCAAGTGCTCAGAGGAATTGCTGGTTTGTCTTTCAGCTTCCTGTACCTGAGTTCCTGTTTCCTGTGTGATCGTTTACCTGCTGTGACCCGGATTGACCCTGACCTGCTCTGCTCTTCTCCTGGACCCGACCTTGGCTTGTTTTACGGACTTTGCTTTTGCTTACCTGTGTTTGACCCTCTGCCTGCGACCCGGATTTACCTTCAGTCTCCTGTGCCTTGACCCTCTGCTTGTGACCAAGTCTTGTCTCCTATCTCCAGTGCCTTGACCCTCAGCCTGTGACCTGGATTGTCTGCTTACCTGTGTTTGACCCTCAGCCTGCTCCGGACTTTTACTGCTGGATCCTGATCAGTCTCTGCTCCAGCTCTACAGGACCTCCACGCAAGCTCTACCCTGCCTGCTGGTAGCTTGTGCCTCTTTGTGCCATCCACCCTCTGTATCACCTCCAGAGGGGCGGAGTGCGCTTAGTCGCAACAGCGAACCGCTCTCGGCATCTCGGCCTCGGTGAGTACCTCTATTCTGATAACTGCACTGATGCACTACAATATATTGCAGTAACACCACACTGACGCACTAAAATATACTGCAATAAAACTGCACTGATGCACTATAATATACTGCAGTAACACTGCACTGACGCACTACAATATACTTCAGTAAAACTGCACTGATGCACTAGAATATACTTTATTAACACTGCACTGATGTACTACAATATACTGCAGTAACACTGCACTGATGCACTAGAATATACTTTATTAACACTGCACTGACGTACTACAATATACTGTAGCAACACTGCACTGACGCACTACAATATACTGCAGTAAAACTGCACTACAATATACTGAAGTTACACTGCACTGATGCACTACAATATATTGCAGTAACACTGCACTGACAAACTAAAATATACTGCAGTAAAACTGCACTGATGCACACCAATGTACTGCAGTAAAAGGGCACTGATGCACTACAATGTACTGCAGTAAAACTGCACTGACGCACTAAATTTACTGCAGTTACACTGCACTGATGGACTACAATATACCGCAGTAAAACTGCCCTGACGCACTACAATATACTGCAGTAAAACTGCATTAAAGCACTACAATATACTGCAGTAAAACTCCACTGATGTACTACAATATACTGCAGTAAAACTGCACTGCCGCACTACAATATACTGCAGTAAAACTGCACTAAAGCACTACAATATACTGCAGTAAAACTCCACTTATGTACTACAATATACTGCAGTAACACTGCACTGATGCACTAGAATATACTGCAGTAAAACTGCACTGCCGCACTACAATATAGTTCAGTAACACTGCACTGATGCACTAGAATATACTGCAGTAAAACTGCACTGACGCACTAGAATATACTGAAGTAACACTACACTAGCACACTACACACTACAATACACTGAAGTTACACTGCACTGATGCACTACAATATATTGCAGTAACACTGCACTGACGAACTAAAATATACTGCAGTAAAACTGCACTGATGCACACCAATGTACTGCAGTAAAAGGGCACTGATGCACTACAATGTACTGCAGTAAAACTGCACTGACGCACTAGAATATACTGAAGTAACACTACACTGACGCACTACAATCTACTGCAGTAAAACTGCACTGATGCACTAGAATATACTTTATTAACACTGCACTGACTTACTACAATATACTGTAGTAACACTGCACTGATGCACTACAATATACTGCAGTAAAACTGCACTACAATATACTGAAGTTACACTGCACTGATGCACTACAATATATTGCAGTAACACTGCACTGACGAACTAAAATATACTGCAGTAAAACTGCACTGATGCACACCAAAGTACTGCAGTAAAAGGGCAGTGATGCACTACAATGTACTGCAGTAAAACTGCACTGACTCACTACAATATACTGCAGTAAAACTGCACTGATGCACTACAATATACTGCAGTAACACTGCATTGACGCACTACAATATACTGCAGCAAAAACTCCACTGACACACTACAATATGCTGCAGTAACACTGCACTGATGCACTACAATATACTGCAGTAAAACTGCACTGACACACTAGAATTTACTGCAGTAACACTGCACTGATGCACTACAATATACTGCAGCAACACTGCACCGACGCACTACAATATGCAGTAAAACTGCACTGACGCACTACAATGTACTGCAGTAAAACTGCACTGACGCACTACAATATACTGCAGTAACACTGCACTGACGCACTACAATATACTGTAGTAACTCTGCTCTGACGCACTAGAATATACTGCAGTAACACTGCACTGACGTACTACAATATACTGCAGTAAAACTGCACTGACGCACTACAATGTACTGCAGTAAAACTACACTGACGCACTACAATATACTGCAGCAACACTGCACTGACGCACTACAATATACTGCAGTAAAACTGCACTGATTCACTACAATATACTGCAGTAAAACTGCACTGAAGCACTAGAATATAGTGCAGTAACACTGCACTGATGTACTACAATACACTGCAGTAAAACTGCAGTAAAACTACACTGACGCACTACAATATACTGCAACACTGCACTGACACACTACAATATACCGCAGTAAAACTGCCCTGACGCACTACAATATACTGCAGTAAAACTGCACTGACGCACTACAATATACTACAGTAATACTGCACTGACACAGTACAATATACTGCAGTAACACTGCACTGACGCACCACAATGTACTGCAGTATACGGCCGGCAATAGAGTTGAATGTCTGTACACGGCGGCCATAGAGGTGAATGTCTGTACACGACTGGCCATCTCTCCCTCCTCTTCCCCCTTCTTCCCCTCTCTCCTCCCTTCCCCTCTCCCCACTCTCTCCCCTCTCCCCCTCTCTCCCCTCTACCCCCTCTCTCCCCTCTCTCTGCCTAAAGAGGTACGTAATAAATAAAGGAAGGCCACGCCCCCACCCCCGGTCCTCTTTACTTCCTGCTCCATGTGTTATTGTATTTCTTCATCAGATAGATCCCGGTACTTTTGTCACGGAGGAGGGGGGAGAACTCAGAGCATTTGTCATGGAGGAGGGGGGGGATCCTGGAACATTTGTCGAGGGGGGGATCCTGGAACATTTGTCATGGAGAAGGGGGGGGGGGAGATCCCGGAACCTTTTTTCATGGAGGAAGGGGGGGGGAGATTCCAGGACATCTATCATGGGGGGGGGAACTCGGAACATTTGTCATGGAGGAGGGGGGTGAACTTTGAACATTTGTCATGGAGGGGGGGGATTCCGGAACATTTGTCATGGAGGAAGGGGGGGAATCCCAGAACATTTGTCATGGAGTGGGGGGAGAACTCGGAACATTTGTCATGGAGTGGGGGGAGAACTCGGAACATTTGTCATGGAGTGGGGGGAGAACTCGGAACATTTGTCATGGGGTGAGATCCCGGAACATTTGTCATGGGGGGGGGGGGAGAACTTGGAACATTTGTCAAGGGGGGATCCTGGAACATTTGTCATGGAGGAAGGGGGGGGAGATCTTGGAACATTTGTCATGGAGGGGGGGAGAACTTGGAACATTTGTCAAGGGGGGATCCTGGAACATTTGTCATGGAGGAAGGGGGGGGAGATCTTGGAACATTTGTCATGGAGGGGGGGAGAACTTGGAACATTTGTCAAGGGGGGATCCTGGAACATTTATCATGAAGGAAGGGGGGGGGAGATCCCAAGACATTTGTCATGGGGGGGAGAACTCTGAACATTTGTCATGGAGGAGGGGGGGAGATCCCGGAACATTTGTCAAGGAGGAGGGGGGAAACCCGGAACATTTATCATGGGGGGGGGGGCGATCCCAGGACATTTGTCATGGAAGGGGGGGAGAACTCTGAACATTTGTCATGGAGGAGGGGGGTAGATCCCGGAACATTTGTCATGGAAGGGGGGGAGATCCCGGAACATTTGTCAAGGAGGAGGGGGGGGGGGGGAGATCCCAGGACATTTGTCATGGAAGGGGGGGAGAACCCGGAACATTTGTCATGGGGGGGTGTCTAATTAGGAGAGGAGATGTAGGGAGAGTCCTAAGTCCCTTTGGACGGCTGTGGGGTCCTCCTGCCCCCGGGAAGGGAACTCATCGACCTCTCAAAGTTTATTCTCAATGAAGTCCAAGTAGGGTGAAGGTGACCGACTGACTGATCATTCCCAATGCAGGAAATCCAGAGAGAAGATTGAAAAGCTGCAGGGCCCCAGAGGGTGGCAGGTGGGCCCAGGAGTGTGGCAGGGGGCCCGGGAGGGTGGCAGGGGGCTCCGGGAGGGTGGCGGGGGGACCCAGGAGGGTGGCAGGAGGTCCTGGAGAGTGGCAAGGGGGCCTGGAGGGTGGCAGGGGGGTCCCGGATGGTGGCAGGCTGGCCTGGAGGGTGGCAGGGGGTCACGGAGGGTGTCAGGGTGGTCCTTGAGGGTGGCAGGGGCCGTGGAGGGGGGCAGGGGGTCCAGGATGGTGGCAGGGGGGTCCCGGAAGGTGGCAAGGGGGGTCCCTGAGGGTGGCAGGTGGGCCCAGGAGTGTGGCAGGGGGCCCCGGAGGGTGGCAGGGGGCTCCGGGAGGGTGGCAGGGGGTCCTGGAGGGTGAACCAGCGGGTGGCAGAGGGGTCCAAGAGGGTGGCAGGGGGCCCTGGAGGGGGGCAGGGGTCCAGGATGGTGGCAGGGGGGTCCCGGACGGTGGCAGGGGGCCCTGGAGGGTGGCAGGGGGTCCCGGACGGTGGCAAGGGGGGTCCCGGAGGGTGGCAGGGGGGCCCCTGTGACAATCAGAGGAGCGTCTCTTTTTATTGATTGTTCCTTTTCAGTTGCTGGAAATTAAAGCTGAACTCCGGGGAGGGATTTTATGGTTCAGCTCGGTACAATGTAGATCTTCCATACCTGAGGGGCCGCTGTGTGGGCGGAGAATCAGCGGCCAATGAGAACAGTGATCCTCGCTGTCTTCCAAATCCTGAGCCAATCAGCTGTCCGCTCCTGTGGCACGATCACCATTCCCAGAATGCTTTGTAATAATAATAATAATGAGCACAAAGCATTCTCTGATTGGATGAGGTGGAGAGGTGGGGCAGTGACATCACAATCTCCACCCGTCCAATCAGAGAATGCTTTGTATTCATTTTGAAATATAGAAGGCGTTCTGTGATTGGAGGCAATGCCGAGTGAGCGACCTCCCTGCGATCGCTATGCAGCCTCTCAGCAGGAGGCAAACAAAAGTCACGCCAATAACTCTCACAAAGCTCATTCTGCCTGCTGATTGGAGAGCTCCAGCTGTGACTGAGTAGGGGGAGGGCCTGACCGCTTCCACACACAGAGGAACTTCCATGCAGCATGCTGGCCGAGGAGAGGCGTCTCTCTTCAGGCTGTGGCTGCTTTATAAAGGAAATGAGCCGTGCGCTCCTCCTGTGCGCTCCTCCTGTGCGCTCCTCCTGTGCGCTCCTCCTGTGCTCTCCTCCTGTGCTCTCCTCCTGTGCGCTCCTCCTGTGCGCTCCTCCTGTGCTCTCCTCCTGTGCGCTCCTCCTGTGCGCTCCTCCTGTGCTCTCCTCCTGTGCGCTCCTCCTGTGCGCTCCTCCTGTGCGCTCCTCCTGTACGCTCCTCCTGTGCTCTCCTCCTGTGCTCTCCTCCTGTGCGCTCCTCCTGTGCGCTCCTCCTGTGCGCTCCTCCTGTGCGCTCCTCCTGTACGCTCCTCCTGTGCTCTCCTCCTGTGCTCTCCTCCTGTGCGCTCCTCCTGTGCTCTCCTCCTGTGCGCTCCTCCTGTGCGCTCCTCCTGTGCTCTCCTCCTGTGCGCTCCTCCTGTACGCTCCTCCTGTGCTCTCCTCCTGTGCGCTCCTCCTGTGCGCTCCTCCTGTGCTCTCCTCCTGTGCGCTCCTCCTGTGCGCTCCTCCTGTGCTCTCCTCCTGTGCGCTCCTCCTGTGCGCTCCTCCTGTGCGCTCCTCCTGTACGCTCCTCCTGTGCTCTCCTCCTGTGCTCTCCTCCTGTGCGCTCCTCCTGTGCGCTCCTCCTGTGCGCTCCTCCTGTGCGCTCCTCCTGTACGCTCCTCCTGTGCTCTCCTCCTGTGCTCTCCTCCTGTGCGCTCCTCCTGTGCTCTCCTCCTGTGCGCTCCTCCTGTGCGCTCCTCCTGTGCGCTCCTCCTGTGCGCTCCTCCTGTACGCTCCTCCTGTGCTCTCCTCCTGTGCGCTCCTCCTGTGCGCTCCTCCTGTGCTCTCCTCCTGTGCGCTCCTCCTGTGCGCTCCTCCTGTGCTCTCCTCCTGTGCGCTCCTCCTGTGCGCTCCTCCTGTGCGCTCCTCCTGTACGCTCCTCCTGTGCTCTCCTCCTGTGCTCTCCTCCTGTGCGCTCCTCCTGTGCGCTCCTCCTGTGCGCTCCTCCTGTGCGCTCCTCCTGTACGCTCCTCCTGTGCTCTCCTCCTGTGCTCTCCTCCTGTGCGCTCCTCCTGTGCGCTCCTCCTGTGCTCTCCTACTGTGCTCTCCTCCTGTGCTCTCCTCCTGTGCGCTCCTCCTGTGCTCTCCTCCTGTGCGCTCCTCCTGTGCTCTCCTCCTGTGCGCTCCTCCTGTGCGCTCCTCCTGTGCTCTCCTCCTGTGCCTCTCCTACTGTGCTCTCCTACTGTGCTCTCCTCCTGTGCTCTCCTCCTGTGCGCTCCTCCTGTGCTCTCCTCCTGTGCGCTCCTCCTGTGCTCTCCTCCTGTGCGCTCCTCCTGTGCTCTCCTCCTGTGCGCTCCTCCTGTGCGCTCCTCCTGTGCTCTCCTCCTGTGCTCTCCTACTGTGCTCTCCTCCTGTGCGCTCCTCCTGGTGCTCTCCTCCTGTGCGCTCCTCCTGTGCGCTCCTCCTGTGCTCTCCTCCTGTGCTCTCCTACTGTGTCTCTCCTACTGTGCTCTCCTCCTGTGCTCTCCTCCTGTGCGCTCCTCCTGTGCTCTCCTACTGTGCGCTCCTCCTGTGCTCTCCTACTGTGCTCTCCTCCTGTGCTCTCCTCCTGTGCTCTCCTCCTGTGCGCTCCTCCTGTGCTCTCCTCCTGTGCTCTCCTCCTGTGCTCTCCTCCTGTGCGCTCCTCCTGTGCGCTCCTCCTGTGCGCTCCTCCTGAGCGCTCCTCCTGTGCGCTCCTCCTGTGCTCTCCTCCTGTGCGCTCCTCCTGTGCTCTCCTCCTGTGCGCTCCTCCTGTGCGCTCCTCCTGTGCGCTCCTCCTGTGCGCTCCTCCTGTGCGCTCCTCCTGAGCTCTCCTCCTGTGCGCTCCTCCTGTGCGCTCCTCCTGTGCTCTCCTCCTGTGCGCTCCTCCTGTGCGCTCCTCCTGTGCTCTCCCTCCTGTGCGCTCCTCCTGTGCGCTCCTCCTGTGCGCTCCTCCTGTACGCTCCTCCCTGTGCTCTCCTCCTGTGCTCTCCTCCTGTGCGCTCCTCCTGTGCGCTCCTCCTGTGCTCTCCTCCTGTGCTCTCCTACTGTGCTCTCCTCCTGTGCTCTCCTCCTGTGCGCTCCTCCTGTGCTCTCCTCCTGTGCGCTCCTCCTGTGCTCTCCTCCTGTGCTCTCCTCCTGTGCTCTCCTACTTGTGCTCTCCTCCTGTGCTCTCCTCCTGTGCGCTCCTCCTGTGCTCTCCTCCTGTGCGCTCCTCCTGTGCGCTCCTCCTGTGCGCTCCTCCTGTGCTCTCCTCCTGTGCTCTCCTCCTGTGCTCTCCTACTGTGCTCTCCTCCTGTGCGCTCCTCCTGTGCTCTCCTCCTGTGCGCTCCTCCTGTGCGCTCCTCCTGTGCTCTCCTCCTGTGCTCTCCTCCTGTGCTCTCCTACTGTGCTCTCTCCTGTCCTCCTGTGCTCTCCTCCCTGCGCTCTCCTCCTGTGCCTCCTCCTGTGCCTCTCCTCCTGTGCCTTCCTACTGTGCTCTCCTACTGTGCTCTCCTCCTGTGCTCTCCTCCTGTGCGCTCCTCCTGTGCTCTCCTCCTGTGCGCTCCTCCTGTGCTCTCCTCCTGTGGCTCTCCTCCTGTGCTCTCCTCCTGTGCTCTCCTCCTGTGCGCTCCTCCTGTGCTCTCCTCCTGTGCTCTCTCTGTGCTCTCCTCCTGTGCGCTCCTCTGTCTCCCTGGTGCCGCTCTCCTGTGCGCTCTCCTGTGCGCTCCTCCTGAGCGCTCCTCCTGTGCGCTCCTCCTGTGCGCTCCTCCTGTGCGCTCCTCCTGTGCGCTCCTCTGTGCGCTCCTCCTGTGCGCTCCTCCTGAGCTCTCCTCCTGTGCGCTCCTCCTGTGCTCTCCTCCTGTGCGCTCCTCCTGTGCGCTCCTCCTGTGTGCTCCTCCTGTGCGCTCCTCCTGTGCGCTCCTCCTGTGCGCTCCTCCTGTGCTCTCCTACTGTGCGCTCCTCCTGTGCTCTCCTACTGTGCTCTCCTCCTGTGCTCTCCTCCTGTGCTCTCCTCCTGTGCGCTCCTCCTGTGCGCTCCTCCTGTGGCTCTCCTCCTGTGCTCTCCTCCTGTGCTCTCCTCCTGTGCGCTCCTCCTGTGCGCTCTCCTGTGCGCTCCTCCTGTGCGCCCTCCTCTGAGCGCTCCTCCTGTGCGCTCCTCTGTGCTCTCCTCCTGTGCGCTCCTCCTGTGCTCTCCTCCTGTGCGCTCCTCCTGTGCGCTCCTCCTGTGCGCTCCTCCTGTGTGCTCCTCCTGTGCGCTCCTCCTGAGCTCTCCTCCTGTGGGCTCCTCCTGTGCTCTCCTCCTGTGCGCTCCTCCTGTGCGCTCCTCCTGTGCGCTCCTCCTGTGCGCTCCTCCTGTGCGCTCCTCCTGTGTGCTCCTCCTGTGCGCTCCTCCTGGGCTCTCCTCCTGTGCGCTCCTCCTGTGCTCTCCTCCTGTGCGCTCCTCTGTGCTCTCCTCCTGTGTGCTCCTCCTGTGCTCTCCTCCTGTGCGCTCCTCCTGAGCTCTCCTCCTGTGCGCTCCTCCTGTGCGCTCCTCCTGTGCGCTCCTCCTGTGCGCTCCTCCTGTGTGCTCCTCCTGTGCGCTCCTCCTGTGCGCTCCTCCTGTGCTCTCCTCCTGTGCGCTCCTCCTGTGCTCTCCTCCTGTGCGCTCCTCCTGTGCTCTCCTCCTGTGCTCTCCTCCTGTGCGCTCCTCCTTGCGCTCTTCAGCCAGAGCCCCGTGGGCAAACATGACAAAACTCCCCCCCCCAGAGCCCCGGGGCAAACATGACAAACTCCCCCCCCCCAGAGCCCCGGGCAAACATAACAAACTTCCCCCCCTCAGAGCCCCAGGAGAAACATGACAAACCCCCCCCCCAGAGCCCCGGGGCAAACATAACAAACTCCCCCCCCCCAGAGCCCCAGGAGAAACATGACAAACCCCCCCCCCCCCCAGAGCCCCGGAGAAACATGACAAACCCCCCCCCAGAGCCCCGGGAGAAACATGACAAACCCCCCCCCAGAGCCCCGGGAGAAACATGACAAACCCCCCCTCCCCCAGAGCCCCGGGGGAAACATGACAAACCCCCCCCCCCCCAGAGCCCCAGGGCAAACATGACAAACTCCACCCCCCCCAGAGCCCCGGAGAAACATAACAAACCCCCCCCCAGAGCCCTGGAGCAAACATGACAAACTCTCCCCCCCCAAAAAAAAACCCCCACAAAACACTGAGCACTAATCCGCCCCCCTTGTGTCAGTATTTTATTGGACCCCCCCCCTTGTGTCAGTATTTTGTTGGACCCCCTTGTGTCAATATTTTGTTGGACCCCCCTTGTGTCAGTATTTTGTTTGACCCCCCCCTTGTGTCAGTATTTTGTTGGACCCCCCCCTTGTGTCAGTACTTTGTTGGACCCCCCCCCCCTTGTGTCAAGTATTTTGTTGGACCCCCCCTCTTGTGTCAGTACTTTGTTGGACCCCCCCTTGTGTCAGCATTTTGTTGGACCCCCCTTGTGTCAGTATTTTGTTGGACCCCCACCTCTTTGTTCAGTACTTTGTTGGACCCCCCCCCCCCCTTGTGTTCAGTATTTTGTTTGACCCCCCCCTTGTGTCAGTATTTTGTTGGACCCCCCCCTTGTGTCAGTACTTTGTTGGACCCCCCCCCCCCCTTGTGTCAGTATTTTGTTGGACCCCCCCCCTTGTGTCAGTATTTTGTTGGACCCCCCCGCTTTGTGTCAGTATTTTGTTGAACCCCCCTTGTGTCAGTATTTTGTTGACCCCCCCCTTTTGTCAGTACTTTGTTGGACCCCCCCCTTGTGTCAGCATTTTGTTGGACCCCCCCTTGTGTCAGTATTTTGTTGGACCCCCCCCTCTTGTGTCAGTACTTTGTTGGACCCCCCCCCTTGTGTCAGTATTTTGTTGGACCCCCCCCTTGTGTCAGTACTTTGTTGGACCCCCCCTTGTGTCAGCATTTTGTTGGACCCCCCTTGTGTCAGTATTTTGTTGGACCCCCCCTCTTGTGTCAGTACTCTGTTGGACCCCCCCCCTTGTGTCAGTATTTTGTTGGACTCCCCCCCCTTGTGTCAGTACTTTGTTGGACCCCCCCCCTTATGTCAGTATTTTGTTGGACCCCCTCCCCCTTGTGCCAGTACTTTGTTGGACCCCCCCTGTGTCAGTATTTTGTTGGATATCCCCCCTTGCGTCAATTCTTCGCTGGACCCCCCTTTGTGTCAGTACTTTGTTGGACCCCCCCCCTTGTGTCAGTATTTTGTTGGACCCCTCTCCCCCTTGTGTCAGTATTTTGTTGTACCCCCCCCCTTATGTCAGTATTTTGTTGGATCCCCCCCTTGTGTCAGTATTTGTTGGACCCCCCCCCCCCTTGTGTCAGTGTTTTGTTGTACCCCCCCTTGTGTCAGTATTTTGTTGGACCCCTCCCCCCTTGTGTCAGAATTTTGTTGTACCCCCCCTTATGTCAGTATTTTGTTGGATCCCCCCCCTTGTGTCAGTATTTTGTTGGACCTCCCCCCTTGTGCCAGTATTTTGTGGACTCCCCCCCTTGTGCCAGTATTTCTTTGGACCCCCCCTTGTGTCAGTATTTTGTGGGCCCCCCCCCCCCACCCTTTCAGTATTTTAAAAATGTAACGGAAAGTGTAAAATGATAAACAAAAAAAAGCCCCCCCCTCCTTTTGTGCCCACGAAACGAGAGAGAACGCACATGTAAGTCACGCCACATATGTAAGTCACGCCCACATATGTAAATGGCGTTCACACCACACATGTGAGGTATCGCCGCGATCGTTAGAGTGAGAGTAATAATTCCATCACCACACCTCCTCTGTACCTCTAAACTGCTAACTGGAGAAACCTATAAAGCGCCCCCTGTGGAGATTTTTCCGTATGGTAGGTTGTGCACGCTTATAGAATAGCGTCAATTATAAAGCGCGGCGTCTTTGGTGTCCAATCACTCGGCATGACATCATCTTTTATATTTTTTTTTTTTTCCATAAACAAATTTTTATTTTTGTTAAAAGCAAGATGTAACAAAAAATGAACACAATACAGTGAATTGGAAGATAATGAACCCACATAATATCAAGATACATAATAGCACAAAAAACTTATGAGATCACGTGGTTACAGACACAAGAAGACATAATCAAAACAAAAAACTTATTTTAAACATCTTTTATATTTTACCCAAAAAATGGGTTATATTGTATTTTTTTTTTTTTGCATTAAAGTGTATTATTTCCAGAACAACTGCGTTTAAAAACCTGCTGTGCAAATAATACACGACATAAAAATTTGCAACAATCATCATTTTATTCTCTGGGGTCTCCGCTAAAAATATATAAAGATATAAATATATAAATATATAAATATAAAATGTTTGGGGGTTTGAAGTCATTTCCT
>NW_028119558.1:0-47689 GCF_965119305.1 Pelophylax lessonae | reverse complement strand
TGCGATTTCCCCAAATGCGGGAAACTCGACTGCATAATTTGTGGTAGTGGGGGACTGCGTTCGCGCTTTCCCCTGATCATGCTTGGTTAAAGACAGTTCAACAAACAAGACTTCTTCTTGTCAGCTTGTTTCGTGCAGTGTGCAGTGCCTCCGTACCTTTCTCAGGCCTGCCTAGCATCCTCCTGGGGCCTGCCAATTCTGTAGGTAGAAGCCACATGCATGCGTATTCCTATGCAATAGGCCACAGGCCTTGTTTCACAGCGGAAAGCTGCGCCGTGGCTGGCTGCTTAAGTGCCGCCCCTCTATGCAAATATATGTGCTGCTGCAGTGTAGACTGGGACTGTTTCATACGCCTTTGCGTGCATAAAGACATTTCCGAGGCCTCCCACGTGGGCTACCCAAAACCTTGAAAAAAAAAGAAAAAGAAAAAAAACCCACACACACTACGCTCCTGACTGTTTTACAGGGTTGATGAGGATGATGATGTGCCTTGCTCGTGGAATAGCTATGATTGAGGCTAGTTTGCCAGACCCCCAGAAAGCCCTTCCGTAAGCTGGTGGAGGCGTGCCCTCGGCCGGGGGGTTCTAGCTGGTCAATTCCAACTCATACTTACCTGGCAGGGGAGATACCATGATCACGAAGGTGGTTCTCCCAGGGCGAGGCTCAGCCATTGCACTCCGGCTGTGCTGACCCCTGCGATTTCCCCAAATGCGGGAAACTCGACTGCATAATTTGTGGTAGTGGGGGACTGCGTTCGCGCTTTCCCCTGATCATGCTTGGTTAAAGACAGTTCAACAAACAAGACTTCTTCTTGTCAGCTTGTTTCGTGCAGTGTGCAGTGCCTCCGTACCTTTCTCAGGCCTGCCTAGCATCCTCCTGGGGCCTGCCAATTCTGTAGGTAGAAGCCACATGCATGCGTATTCCTATGCAATAGGCCACAGGCCTTGTTTCACAGCGGAAAGCTGCGCCGTGGCTGGCTGCTTAAGTGCCGCCCCTCTATGCAAATATATGTGCTGCTGCAGTGTAGACTGGGACTGTTTCATACGCCTTTGCGTGCATAAAGACATTTCCGAGGCCTCCCACGTGGGCTACCCAAAACCTTGAAAAAAAAAGAAAAAGAAAAAAAACCCACACACACTACGCTCCTGACTGTTTTACAGGGTTGATGAGGATGATGATGTGCCTTGCTCGTGGAATAGCTATGATTGAGGCTAGTTTGCCAGACCCCCAGAAAGCCCTTCCGTAAGCTGGTGGAGGCGTGCCCTCGGCCGGGGGGTTCTAGCTGGTCAATTCCAACTCATACTTACCTGGCAGGGGAGATACCATGATCACGAAGGTGGTTCTCCCAGGGCGAGGTTCAGCCATTGCACTCCGGCTGTGCTGACCCCTGCGATTTCCCCAAACGCGGGAAACTCGACTGCATAATTTGTGGTAGTGGGGGACTGCGTTCGCGCTTTCCCCTGATCATGCTTGGTTAAAGACAGTTCAACAAACAAGACTTCTTCTTGTCAGCTTGTTTCGTGCAGTGTGCAGTGCCTCCGTACCTTTCTCAGGCCTGCCTAGCATCCTCCTGGGGCCTGCCAATTCTGTAGGTAGAAGCCACATGCATGCGTATTCCTATGCAATAGGCCACAGGCCTTGTTTCACAGCGGAAAGCTGCGCCGTGGCTGGCTGCTTAAGTGCCGCCCCTCTATGCAAATATATGTGCTGCTGCAGTGTAGACTGGGACTGTTTCATACGCCTTTGCGTGCATAAAGACATTTCCGAGGCCTCCCACGTGGGCTACCCAAAACCTTGAAAAAAAAAGAAAAAGAAAAAAAACCCACACACACTACGCTCCTGACTGTTTTACAGGGTTGATGAGGATGATGATGTGCCTTGCTCGTGGAATAGCTATGATTGAGGCTAGTTTGCCAGACCCCCAGAAAGCCCTTCCGTAAGCTGGTGGAGGCGTGCCCTCGGCCGGGGGGTTCTAGCTGGTCAATTCCAACTCATACTTACCTGGCAGGGGAGATACCATGATCACGAAGGTGGTTCTCCCAGGGCGAGGCTCAGCCATTGCACTCCGGCTGTGCTGACCCCTGCGATTTCCCCAAATGCGGGAAACTCGACTGCATAATTTGTGGTAGTGGGGGACTGCGTTCGCGCTTTCCCCCTGATCATGCTTGGTTAAAGACAGTTCAACAAACAAGACTTCTTCTTGTCAGCTTGTTTCGTGCAGTGTGCAGTGCCTCCGTACCTTTCTCAGGCCTGCCTAGCATCCTCCTGGGGCCTGCCAATTCTGTAGGTAGAAGCCACATGCATGCGTATTCCTATGCAATAGGCCACAGGCCTTGTTTCACAGCGGAAAGCTGCGCCGTGGCTGGCTGCTTAAGTGCCGCCCCTCTATGCAAATATATGTGCTGCTGCAGTGTAGACTGGGACTGTTTCATACGCCTTTGCGTGCATAAAGACATTTCCGAGGCCTCCCACGTGGGCTACCCAAAACCTTGGAAAAAAAAAGAAAAAGAAAAAAAACCCACACACACTACGCTCCTGACTGTTTTACAGGGTTGATGAGGATGATGATGTGCCTTGCTCGTGGAATAGCTATGATTGAGGCTAGTTTGCCAGACCCCCAGAAAGCCCTTCCGTAAGCTGGTGGAGGCGTGCCCTCGGCCGGGGGGTTCTAGCTGGTCAATTCCAACTCATACTTACCTGGCAGGGGAGATACCATGATCACGAAGGTGGTTCTCCCAGGGCGAGGCTCAGCCATTGCACTCCGGCTGTGCTGACCCCTGCAATTTCCCCAAATGCGGGAAACTCGACTGCATAATTTGTGGTAGTGGGGGACTGCGTTCGCACTTTCCCCTGATCATGCTTGGTTAAAGACAGTTCAACAAACAAGACTTCTTCTTGTCAGCTTGTTTCGTGCAGTGTGCAGTGCCTCCGTACCTTTCTCAGGCCTGCCTAGCATCCTCCTGGGGCCTGCCAATTCTGTAGGTAGAAGCCACATGCATGCGTATTCCTATGCAATAGGCCACAGGCCTTGTTTCACAGCGGAAAGCTGCGCCGTGGCTGGCTGCTTAAGTGCCGCCCCTCTATGCAAATATATGTGCTGCTGCAGTGTAGACTGGGACTGTTTCATACGCCTTTGCGTGCATAAAGACATTTCCGAGGCCTCCCACGTGGGCTACCCAAAACCTTGAAAAAAAAAGAAAAAGAAAAAAAACCCACACACACTACGCTCCTGACTGTTTTACAGGGTTGATGAGGATGATGATGTGCCTTGCTCGTGGAATAGCTATGATTGAGGCTAGTTTGCCAGACCCCCAGAAAGCCCTTCCGTAAGCTGGTGGAGGCGTGCCCTCGGCCGGGGGGTTCTAGCTGGTCAATTCCAACTCATACTTACCTGGCAGGGGAGATACCATGATCACGAAGGTGGTTCTCCCAGGGCGAGGCTCAGCCATTGCACTCCGGCTGTGCTGACCCCTGCGATTTCCCCAAATGCGGGAAACTCGACTGCATAATTTGTGGTAGTGGGGGACTGCGTTCGCGCTTTCCCCTGATCATGCTTGGTTAAAGACAGTTCAACAAACAAGACTTCTTCTTGTCAGCTTGTTTCGTGCAGTGTGCAGTGCCTCCGTACCTTTCTCAGGCCTGCCTAGCATCCTCCTGGGGCCTGCCAATTCTGTAGGTAGAAGCCACATGCATGCGTATTCCTATGCAATAGGCCACAGGCCTTGTTTCACAGCGGAAAGCTGCGCCGTGGCTGGCTGCTTAAGTGCCGCCCCTCTATGCAAATATATGTGCTGCTGCAGTGTAGACTGGGACTGTTTCATACGCCTTTGCGTGCATAAAGACATTTCCGAGGCCTCCCACGTGGGCTACCCAAAACCTTGAAAAAAAAAAGAAAAAGAAAAAAAACCCACACACACTACGCTCCTGACTGTTTTACAGGGTTGATGAGGATGATGATGTGCCTTGCTCGTGGAATAGCTATGATTGAGGCTAGTTTGCCAGACCCCCAGAAAGCCCTTCCGTAAGCTGGTGGAGGCGTGCCCTCGGCCGGGGGGTTCTAGCTGGTCAATTCCAACTCATACTTACCTGGCAGGGGAGATACCATGATCACGAAGGTGGTTCTCCCAGGGCGAGGCTCAGCCATTGCACTCCGGCTGTGCTGACCCCTGCGATTTCCCCAAATGCGGGAAACTCGACTGCATAATTTGTGGTAGTGGGGGACTGCGTTCGCGCTTTCCCCTGATCATGCTTGGTTAAAGACAGTTCAACAAACAAGACTTCTTCTTGTCAGCTTGTTTCGTGCAGTGTGCAGTGCCTCCGTACCTTTCTCAGGCCTGCCTAGCATCCTCCTGGGGCCTGCCAATTCTGTAGGTAGAAGCCACATGCATGCGTATTCCTATGCAATAGGCCACAGGCCTTGTTTCACAGCGGAAAGCTGCGCCGTGGCTGGCTGCTTAAGTGCCGCCCCTCTATGCAAATATATGTGCTGCTGCAGTGTAGACTGGGACTGTTTCATACGCCTTTGCGTGCATAAAGACATTTCCGAGGCCTCCCACGTGGGCTACCCAAAACCTTGAAAAAAAAAGAAAAAGAAAAAAAACCCACACACACTACGCTCCTGACTGTTTTACAGGGTTGATGAGGATGATGATGTGCCTTGCTCGTGGAATAGCTATGATTGAGGCTAGTTTGCCAGACCCCCAGAAAGCCCTTCCGTAAGCTGGTGGAGGCGTGCCCTCGGCCGGGGGGTTCTAGCTGGTCAATTCCAACTCATACTTACCTGGCAGGGGAGATACCATGATCACGAAGGTGGTTCTCCCAGGGCGAGGCTCAGCCATTGCACTCCGGCTGTGCTGACCCCTGCGATTTCCCCAAATGCGGGAAACTCGACTGCATAATTTGTGGTAGTGGGGGACTGCGTTCGCGCTTTCCCCTGATCATGCTTGGTTAAAGACAGTTCAACAAACAAGACTTCTTCTTGTCAGCTTGTTTCGTGCAGTGTGCAGTGCCTCCGTACCTTTCTCAGGCCTGCCTAGCATCCTCCTGGGGCCTGCCAATTCTGTAGGTAGAAGCCACATGCATGCGTATTCCTATGCAATAGGCCACAGGCCTTGTTTCACAGCGGAAAGCTGCGCCGTGGCTGGCTGCTTAAGTGCCGCCCCTCTATGCAAATATATGTGCTGCTGCAGTGTAGACTGGGACTGTTTCATACGCCTTTGCGTGCATAAAGACATTTCCGAGGCCTCCCACGTGGGCTACCCAAAACCTTGAAAAAAAAAGAAAAAGAAAAAAAACCCACACACACTACGCTCCTGACTGTTTTACAGGGTTGATGAGGATGATGATGTGCCTTGCTCGTGGAATAGCTATGATTGAGGCTAGTTTGCCAGACCCCCAGAAAGCCCTTCCGTAAGCTGGTGGAGGCGTGCCCTCGGCCGGGGGGTTCTAGCTGGTCAATTCCAACTCATACTTACCTGGCAGGGGAGATACCATGATCACGAAGGTGGTTCTCCCAGGGCGAGGCTCAGCCATTGCACTCCGGCTGTGCTGACCCCTGCGATTTCCCCAAATGCGGGAAACTCGACTGCATAATTTGTGGTAGTGGGGGACTGCGTTCGCGCTTTCCCCTGATCATGCTTGGTTAAAGACAGTTCAACAAACAAGACTTCTTCTTGTCAGCTTGTTTCGTGCAGTGTGCAGTGCCTCCGTACCTTTCTCAGGCCTGCCTAGCATCCTCCTGGGGCCTGCCAATTCTGTAGGTAGAAGCCACATGCATGCGTATTCCTATGCAATAGGCCACAGGCCTTGTTTCACAGCGGAAAGCTGCGCCGTGGCTGGCTGCTTAAGTGCCGCCCCTCTATGCAAATATATGTGCTGCTGCAGTGTAGACTGGGACTGTTTCATACGCCTTTGCGTGCATAAAGACATTTCCGAGGCCTCCCACGTGGGCTACCCAAAACCTTGAAAAAAAAAGAAAAAGAAGAAAAAACCCACACACACTACGCTCCTGACTGTTTTACAGGGTTGATGAGGATGATGATGTGCCTTGCTCGTGGAATAGCTATGATTGAGGCTAGTTTGCCAGACCCCCAGAAAGCCCTTCCGTAAGCTGGTGGAGGCGTGCCCTCGGCCGGGGGGTTCTAGCTGGTCAATTCCAACTCATACTTACCTGGCAGGGGAGATACCATGATCACGAAGGTGGTTCTCCCAGGGCGAGGCTCAGCCATTGCACTCCGGCTGTGCTGACCCCTGCGATTTCCCCAAATGCGGGAAACTCGACTGCATAATTTGTGGTAGTGGGGGACTGCGTTCGCGCTTTCCCCTGATCATGCTTGGTTAAAGACAGTTCAACAAACAAGACTTCTTCTTGTCAGCTTGTTTCGTGCAGTGTGCAGTGCCTCCGTACCTTTCTCAGGCCTGCCTAGCATCCTCCTGGGGCCTGCCAATTCTGTAGGTAGAAGCCACATGCATGCGTATTCCTATGCAATAGGCCACAGGCCTTGTTTCACAGCGGAAAGCTGCGCCGTGGCTGGCTGCTTAAGTGCCGCCCCTCTATGCAAATATATGTGCTGCTGCAGTGTAGACTGGGACTGTTTCATACGCCTTTGCGTGCATAAAGACATTTCCGAGGCCTCCCACGTGGGCTACCCAAAACCTTGAAAAAAAAAGAAAAAGAAGAAAAAACCCACACACACTACGCTCCTGACTGTTTTACAGGGTTGATGAGGATGATGATGTGCCTTGCTCGTGGAATAGCTATGATTGAGGCTAGTTTGCCAGACCCCCAGAAAGCCCTTCCGTAAGCTGGTGGAGGCGTGCCCTCGGCCGGGGGGTTCTAGCTGGTCAATTCCAACTCATACTTACCTGGCAGGGGAGATACCATGATCACGAAGGTGGTTCTCCCAGGGCGAGGCTCAGCCATTGCACTCCGGCTGTGCTGACCCCTGCGATTTCCCCAAATGCGGGAAACTCGACTGCATAATTTGTGGTAGTGGGGGACTGCGTTCGCGCTTTCCCCTGATCATGCTTGGTTAAAGACAGTTCAACAAACAAGACTTCTTCTTGTCAGCTTGTTTCGTGCAGTGTGCAGTGCCTCCGTACCTTTCTCAGGCCTGCCTAGCATCCTCCTGGGGCCTGCCAATTCTGTAGGTAGAAGCCACATGCATGCGTATTCCTATGCAATAGGCCACAGGCCTTGTTTCACAGCGGAAAGCTGCGCCGTGGCTGGCTGCTTAAGTGCCGCCCCTCTATGCAAATATATGTGCTGCTGCAGTGTAGACTGGGACTGTTTCATACGCCTTTGCGTGCATAAAGACATTTCCGAGGCCTCCCACGTGGGCTACCCAAAACCTTGAAAAAAAAAGAAAAAGAAGAAAAAACCCACACACACTACGCTCCTGACTGTTTTACAGGGTTGATGAGGATGATGATGTGCCTTGCTCGTGGAATAGCTATGATTGAGGCTAGTTTGCCAGACCCCCAGAAAGCCCTTCCGTAAGCTGGTGGAGGCGTGCCCTCGGCCGGGGGGTTCTAGCTGGTCAATTCCAACTCATACTTACCTGGCAGGGGAGATACCATGATCACGAAGGTGGTTCTCCCAGGGCGAGGCTCAGCCATTGCACTCCGGCTGTGCTGACCCCTGCGATTTCCCCAAATGCGGGAAACTCGACTGCATAATTTGTGGTAGTGGGGGACTGCGTTCGCGCTTTCCCCTGATCATGCTTGGTTAAAGACAGTTCAACAAACAAGACTTCTTCTTGTCAGCTTGTTTCGTGCAGTGTGCAGTGCCTCCGTACCTTTCTCAGGCCTGCCTAGCATCCTCCTGGGGCCTGCCAATTCTGTAGGTAGAAGCCACATGCATGCGTATTCCTATGCAATAGGCCACAGGCCTTGTTTCACAGCGGAAAGCTGCGCCGTGGCTGGCTGCTTAAGTGCCGCCCCTCTATGCAAATATATGTGCTGCTGCAGTGTAGACTGGGACTGTTTCATACGCCTTTGCGTGCATAAAGACATTTCCGAGGCCTCCCACGTGGGCTACCCAAAACCTTGAAAAAAAAAGAAAAAGAAGAAAAAACCCACACACACTACGCTCCTGACTGTTTTACAGGGTTGATGAGGATGATGATGTGCCTTGCTCGTGGAATAGCTATGATTGAGGCTAGTTTGCCAGACCCCCAGAAAGCCCTTCCGTAAGCTGGTGGAGGCGTGCCCTCGGCCGGGGGGTTCTAGCTGGTCAATTCCAACTCATACTTACCTGGCAGGGGAGATACCATGATCACGAAGGTGGTTCTCCCAGGGCGAGGCTCAGCCATTGCACTCCGGCTGTGCTGACCCCTGCGATTTCCCCAAATGCGGGAAACTCGACTGCATAATTTGTGGTAGTGGGGGACTGCGTTCGCGCTTTCCCCTGATCATGCTTGGTTAAAGACAGTTCAACAAACAAGACTTCTTCTTGTCAGCTTGTTTCGTGCAGTGTGCAGTGCCTCCGTACCTTTCTCAGGCCTGCCTAGCATCCTCCTGGGGCCTGCCAATTCTGTAGGTAGAAGCCACATGCATGCGTATTCCTATGCAATAGGCCACAGGCCTTGTTTCACAGCGGAAAGCTGCGCCGTGGCTGGCTGCTTAAGTGCCGCCCCTCTATGCAAATATATGTGCTGCTGCAGTGTAGACTGGGACTGTTTCATACGCCTTTGCGTGCATAAAGACATTTCCGAGGCCTCCCACGTGGGCTACCCAAAACCTTGAAAAAAAAAGAAAAAGAAGAAAAAACCCACACACACTACGCTCCTGACTGTTTTACAGGGTTGATGAGGATGATGATGTGCCTTGCTCGTGGAATAGCTATGATTGAGGCTAGTTTGCCAGACCCCCAGAAAGCCCTTCCGTAAGCTGGTGGAGGCGTGCCCTCGGCCGGGGGGTTCTAGCTGGTCAATTCCAACTCATACTTACCTGGCAGGGGAGATACCATGATCACGAAGGTGGTTCTCCCAGGGCGAGGCTCAGCCATTGCACTCCGGCTGTGCTGACCCCTGCGATTTCCCCAAATGCGGGAAACTCGACTGCATAATTTGTGGTAGTGGGGGACTGCGTTCGCGCTTTCCCCTGATCATGCTTGGTTAAAGACAGTTCAACAAACAAGACTTCTTCTTGTCAGCTTGTTTCGTGCAGTGTGCAGTGCCTCCGTACCTTTCTCAGGCCTGCCTAGCATCCTCCTGGGGCCTGCCAATTCTGTAGGTAGAAGCCACATGCATGCGTATTCCTATGCAATAGGCCACAGGCCTTGTTTCACAGCGGAAAGCTGCGCCGTGGCTGGCTGCTTAAGTGCCGCCCCTCTATGCAAATATATGTGCTGCTGCAGTGTAGACTGGGACTGTTTCATACGCCTTTGCGTGCATAAAGACATTTCCGAGGCCTCCCACGTGGGCTACCCAAAACCTTGAAAAAAAAAGAAAAAGAAGAAAAAACCCACACACACTACGCTCCTGACTGTTTTACAGGGTTGATGAGGATGATGATGTGCCTTGCTCGTGGAATAGCTATGATTGAGGCTAGTTTGCCAGACCCCCAGAAAGCCCTTCCGTAAGCTGGTGGAGGCGTGCCCTCGGCCGGGGGGTTCTAGCTGGTCAATTCCAACTCATACTTACCTGGCAGGGGAGATACCATGATCACGAAGGTGGTTCTCCCAGGGCGAGGCTCAGCCATTGCACTCCGGCTGTGCTGACCCCTGCGATTTCCCCAAATGCGGGAAACTCGACTGCATAATTTGTGGTAGTGGGGGACTGCGTTCGCGCTTTCCCCTGATCATGCTTGGTTAAAGACAGTTCAACAAACAAGACTTCTTCTTGTCAGCTTGTTTCGTGCAGTGTGCAGTGCCTCCGTACCTTTCTCAGGCCTGCCTAGCATCCTCCTGGGGCCTGCCAATTCTGTAGGTAGAAGCCACATGCATGCGTATTCCTATGCAATAGGCCACAGGCCTTGTTTCACAGCGGAAAGCTGCGCCGTGGCTGGCTGCTTAAGTGCCGCCCCTCTATGCAAATATATGTGCTGCTGCAGTGTAGACTGGGACTGTTTCATACGCCTTTGCGTGCATAAAGACATTTCCGAGGCCTCCCACGTGGGCTACCCAAAACCTTGAAAAAAAAAGAAAAAGAAGAAAAAACCCACACACACTACGCTCCTGACTGTTTTACAGGGTTGATGAGGATGATGATGTGCCTTGCTCGTGGAATAGCTATGATTGAGGCTAGTTTGCCAGACCCCCAGAAAGCCCTTCCGTAAGCTGGTGGAGGCGTGCCCTCGGCCGGGGGGTTCTAGCTGGTCAATTCCAACTCATACTTACCTGGCAGGGGAGATACCATGATCACGAAGGTGGTTCTCCCAGGGCGAGGCTCAGCCATTGCACTCCGGCTGTGCTGACCCCTGCGATTTCCCCAAATGCGGGAAACTCGACTGCATAATTTGTGGTAGTGGGGGACTGCGTTCGCGCTTTCCCCTGATCATGCTTGGTTAAAGACAGTTCAACAAACAAGACTTCTTCTTGTCAGCTTGTTTCGTGCAGTGTGCAGTGCCTCCGTACCTTTCTCAGGCCTGCCTAGCATCCTCCTGGGGCCTGCCAATTCTGTAGGTAGAAGCCACATGCATGCGTATTCCTATGCAATAGGCCACAGGCCTTGTTTCACAGCGGAAAGCTGCGCCGTGGCTGGCTGCTTAAGTGCCGCCCCTCTATGCAAATATATGTGCTGCTGCAGTGTAGACTGGGACTGTTTCATACGCCTTTGCGTGCATAAAGACATTTCCGAGGCCTCCCACGTGGGCTACCCAAAACCTTGAAAAAAAAAGAAAAAGAAGAAAAAACCCACACACACTACGCTCCTGACTGTTTTACAGGGTTGATGAGGATGATGATGTGCCTTGCTCGTGGAATAGCTATGATTGAGGCTAGTTTGCCAGACCCCCAGAAAGCCCTTCCGTAAGCTGGTGGAGGCGTGCCCTCGGCCGGGGGGTTCTAGCTGGTCAATTCCAACTCATACTTACCTGGCAGGGGAGATACCATGATCACGAAGGTGGTTCTCCCAGGGCGAGGCTCAGCCATTGCACTCCGGCTGTGCTGACCCCTGCGATTTCCCCAAATGCGGGAAACTCGACTGCATAATTTGTGGTAGTGGGGGACTGCGTTCGCGCTTTCCCCTGATCATGCTTGGTTAAAGACAGTTCAACAAACAAGACTTCTTCTTGTCAGCTTGTTTCGTGCAGTGTGCAGTGCCTCCGTACCTTTCTCAGGCCTGCCTAGCATCCTCCTGGGGCCTGCCAATTCTGTAGGTAGAAGCCACATGCATGCGTATTCCTATGCAATAGGCCACAGGCCTTGTTTCACAGCGGAAAGCTGCGCCGTGGCTGGCTGCTTAAGTGCCGCCCCTCTATGCAAATATATGTGCTGCTGCAGTGTAGACTGGGACTGTTTCATACGCCTTTGCGTGCATAAAGACATTTCCGAGGCCTCCCACGTGGGCTACCCAAAACCTTGAAAAAAAAAGAAAAAGAAGAAAAAACCCACACACACTACGCTCCTGACTGTTTTACAGGGTTGATGAGGATGATGATGTGCCTTGCTCGTGGAATAGCTATGATTGAGGCTAGTTTGCCAGACCCCCAGAAAGCCCTTCCGTAAGCTGGTGGAGGCGTGCCCTCGGCCGGGGGGTTCTAGCTGGTCAATTCCAACTCATACTTACCTGGCAGGGGAGATACCATGATCACGAAGGTGGTTCTCCCAGGGCGAGGCTCAGCCATTGCACTCCGGCTGTGCTGACCCCTGCGATTTCCCCAAATGCGGGAAACTCGACTGCATAATTTGTGGTAGTGGGGGACTGCGTTCGCGCTTTCCCCTGATCATGCTTGGTTAAAGACAGTTCAACAAACAAGACTTCTTCTTGTCAGCTTGTTTCGTGCAGTGTGCAGTGCCTCCGTACCTTTCTCAGGCCTGCCTAGCATCCTCCTGGGGCCTGCCAATTCTGTAGGTAGAAGCCACATGCATGCGTATTCCTATGCAATAGGCCACAGGCCTTGTTTCACAGCGGAAAGCTGCGCCGTGGCTGGCTGCTTAAGTGCCGCCCCTCTATGCAAATATATGTGCTGCTGCAGTGTAGACTGGGACTGTTTCATACGCCTTTGCGTGCATAAAGACATTTCCGAGGCCTCCCACGTGGGCTACCCAAAACCTTGAAAAAAAAAGAAAAAGAAGAAAAAACCCACACACACTACGCTCCTGACTGTTTTACAGGGTTGATGAGGATGATGATGTGCCTTGCTCGTGGAATAGCTATGATTGAGGCTAGTTTGCCAGACCCCCAGAAAGCCCTTCCGTAAGCTGGTGGAGGCGTGCCCTCGGCCGGGGGGTTCTAGCTGGTCAATTCCAACTCATACTTACCTGGCAGGGGAGATACCATGATCACGAAGGTGGTTCTCCCAGGGCGAGGCTCAGCCATTGCACTCCGGCTGTGCTGACCCCTGCGATTTCCCCAAATGCGGGAAACTCGACTGCATAATTTGTGGTAGTGGGGGACTGCGTTCGCGCTTTCCCCTGATCATGCTTGGTTAAAGACAGTTCAACAAACAAGACTTCTTCTTGTCAGCTTGTTTCGTGCAGTGTGCAGTGCCTCCGTACCTTTCTCAGGCCTGCCTAGCATCCTCCTGGGGCCTGCCAATTCTGTAGGTAGAAGCCACATGCATGCGTATTCCTATGCAATAGGCCACAGGCCTTGTTTCACAGCGGAAAGCTGCGCCGTGGCTGGCTGCTTAAGTGCCGCCCCTCTATGCAAATATATGTGCTGCTGCAGTGTAGACTGGGACTGTTTCATACGCCTTTGCGTGCATAAAGACATTTCCGAGGCCTCCCACGTGGGCTACCCAAAACCTTGAAAAAAAAAGAAAAAGAAGAAAAAACCCACACACACTACGCTCCTGACTGTTTTACAGGGTTGATGAGGATGATGATGTGCCTTGCTCGTGGAATAGCTATGATTGAGGCTAGTTTGCCAGACCCCCAGAAAGCCCTTCCGTAAGCTGGTGGAGGCGTGCCCTCGGCCGGGGGGTTCTAGCTGGTCAATTCCAACTCATACTTACCTGGCAGGGGAGATACCATGATCACGAAGGTGGTTCTCCCAGGGCGAGGCTCAGCCATTGCACTCCGGCTGTGCTGACCCCTGCGATTTCCCCAAATGCGGGAAACTCGACTGCATAATTTGTGGTAGTGGGGGACTGCGTTCGCGCTTTCCCCTGATCATGCTTGGTTAAAGACAGTTCAACAAACAAGACTTCTTCTTGTCAGCTTGTTTCGTGCAGTGTGCAGTGCCTCCGTACCTTTCTCAGGCCTGCCTAGCATCCTCCTGGGGCCTGCCAATTCTGTAGGTAGAAGCCACATGCATGCGTATTCCTATGCAATAGGCCACAGGCCTTGTTTCACAGCGGAAAGCTGCGCCGTGGCTGGCTGCTTAAGTGCCGCCCCTCTATGCAAATATATGTGCTGCTGCAGTGTAGACTGGGACTGTTTCATACGCCTTTGCGTGCATAAAGACATTTCCGAGGCCTCCCACGTGGGCTACCCAAAACCTTGAAAAAAAAAGAAAAAGAAGAAAAAACCCACACACACTACGCTCCTGACTGTTTTACAGGGTTGATGAGGATGATGATGTGCCTTGCTCGTGGAATAGCTATGATTGAGGCTAGTTTGCCAGACCCCCAGAAAGCCCTTCCGTAAGCTGGTGGAGGCGTGCCCTCGGCCGGGGGGTTCTAGCTGGTCAATTCCAACTCATACTTACCTGGCAGGGGAGATACCATGATCACGAAGGTGGTTCTCCCAGGGCGAGGCTCAGCCATTGCACTCCGGCTGTGCTGACCCCTGCGATTTCCCCAAATGCGGGAAACTCGACTGCATAATTTGTGGTAGTGGGGGACTGCGTTCGCGCTTTCCCCTGATCATGCTTGGTTAAAGACAGTTCAACAAACAAGACTTCTTCTTGTCAGCTTGTTTCGTGCAGTGTGCAGTGCCTCCGTACCTTTCTCAGGCCTGCCTAGCATCCTCCTGGGGCCTGCCAATTCTGTAGGTAGAAGCCACATGCATGCGTATTCCTATGCAATAGGCCACAGGCCTTGTTTCACAGCGGAAAGCTGCGCCGTGGCTGGCTGCTTAAGTGCCGCCCCTCTATGCAAATATATGTGCTGCTGCAGTGTAGACTGGGACTGTTTCATACGCCTTTGCGTGCATAAAGACATTTCCGAGGCCTCCCACGTGGGCTACCCAAAACCTTGAAAAAAAAAGAAAAAGAAGAAAAAACCCACACACACTACGCTCCTGACTGTTTTACAGGGTTGATGAGGATGATGATGTGCCTTGCTCGTGGAATAGCTATGATTGAGGCTAGTTTGCCAGACCCCCAGAAAGCCCTTCCGTAAGCTGGTGGAGGCGTGCCCTCGGCCGGGGGGTTCTAGCTGGTCAATTCCAACTCATACTTACCTGGCAGGGGAGATACCATGATCACGAAGGTGGTTCTCCCAGGGCGAGGCTCAGCCATTGCACTCCGGCTGTGCTGACCCCTGCGATTTCCCCAAATGCGGGAAACTCGACTGCATAATTTGTGGTAGTGGGGGACTGCGTTCGCGCTTTCCCCTGATCATGCTTGGTTAAAGACAGTTCAACAAACAAGACTTCTTCTTGTCAGCTTGTTTCGTGCAGTGTGCAGTGCCTCCGTACCTTTCTCAGGCCTGCCTAGCATCCTCCTGGGGCCTGCCAATTCTGTAGGTAGAAGCCACATGCATGCGTATTCCTATGCAATAGGCCACAGGCCTTGTTTCACAGCGGAAAGCTGCGCCGTGGCTGGCTGCTTAAGTGCCGCCCCTCTATGCAAATATATGTGCTGCTGCAGTGTAGACTGGGACTGTTTCATACGCCTTTGCGTGCATAAAGACATTTCCGAGGCCTCCCACGTGGGCTACCCAAAACCTTGAAAAAAAAAGAAAAAGAAGAAAAAACCCACACACACTACGCTCCTGACTGTTTTACAGGGTTGATGAGGATGATGATGTGCCTTGCTCGTGGAATAGCTATGATTGAGGCTAGTTTGCCAGACCCCCAGAAAGCCCTTCCGTAAGCTGGTGGAGGCGTGCCCTCGGCCGGGGGGTTCTAGCTGGTCAATTCCAACTCATACTTACCTGGCAGGGGAGATACCATGATCACGAAGGTGGTTCTCCCAGGGCGAGGCTCAGCCATTGCACTCCGGCTGTGCTGACCCCTGCGATTTCCCCAAATGCGGGAAACTCGACTGCATAATTTGTGGTAGTGGGGGACTGCGTTCGCGCTTTCCCCTGATCATGCTTGGTTAAAGACAGTTCAACAAACAAGACTTCTTCTTGTCAGCTTGTTTCGTGCAGTGTGCAGTGCCTCCGTACCTTTCTCAGGCCTGCCTAGCATCCTCCTGGGGCCTGCCAATTCTGTAGGTAGAAGCCACATGCATGCGTATTCCTATGCAATAGGCCACAGGCCTTGTTTCACAGCGGAAAGCTGCGCCGTGGCTGGCTGCTTAAGTGCCGCCCCTCTATGCAAATATATGTGCTGCTGCAGTGTAGACTGGGACTGTTTCATACGCCTTTGCGTGCATAAAGACATTTCCGAGGCCTCCCACGTGGGCTACCCAAAACCTTGAAAAAAAAAGAAAAAGAAGAAAAAACCCACACACACTACGCTCCTGACTGTTTTACAGGGTTGATGAGGATGATGATGTGCCTTGCTCGTGGAATAGCTATGATTGAGGCTAGTTTGCCAGACCCCCAGAAAGCCCTTCCGTAAGCTGGTGGAGGCGTGCCCTCGGCCGGGGGGTTCTAGCTGGTCAATTCCAACTCATACTTACCTGGCAGGGGAGATACCATGATCACGAAGGTGGTTCTCCCAGGGCGAGGCTCAGCCATTGCACTCCGGCTGTGCTGACCCCTGCGATTTCCCCAAATGCGGGAAACTCGACTGCATAATTTGTGGTAGTGGGGGACTGCGTTCGCGCTTTCCCCTGATCATGCTTGGTTAAAGACAGTTCAACAAACAAGACTTCTTCTTGTCAGCTTGTTTCGTGCAGTGTGCAGTGCCTCCGTACCTTTCTCAGGCCTGCCTAGCATCCTCCTGGGGCCTGCCAATTCTGTAGGTAGAAGCCACATGCATGCGTATTCCTATGCAATAGGCCACAGGCCTTGTTTCACAGCGGAAAGCTGCGCCGTGGCTGGCTGCTTAAGTGCCGCCCCTCTATGCAAATATATGTGCTGCTGCAGTGTAGACTGGGACTGTTTCATACGCCTTTGCGTGCATAAAGACATTTCCGAGGCCTCCCACGTGGGCTACCCAAAACCTTGAAAAAAAAAGAAAAAGAAGAAAAAACCCACACACACTACGCTCCTGACTGTTTTACAGGGTTGATGAGGATGATGATGTGCCTTGCTCGTGGAATAGCTATGATTGAGGCTAGTTTGCCAGACCCCCAGAAAGCCCTTCCGTAAGCTGGTGGAGGCGTGCCCTCGGCCGGGGGGTTCTAGCTGGTCAATTCCAACTCATACTTACCTGGCAGGGGAGATACCATGATCACGAAGGTGGTTCTCCCAGGGCGAGGCTCAGCCATTGCACTCCGGCTGTGCTGACCCCTGCGATTTCCCCAAATGCGGGAAACTCGACTGCATAATTTGTGGTAGTGGGGGACTGCGTTCGCGCTTTCCCCTGATCATGCTTGGTTAAAGACAGTTCAACAAACAAGACTTCTTCTTGTCAGCTTGTTTCGTGCAGTGTGCAGTGCCTCCGTACCTTTCTCAGGCCTGCCTAGCATCCTCCTGGGGCCTGCCAATTCTGTAGGTAGAAGCCACATGCATGCGTATTCCTATGCAATAGGCCACAGGCCTTGTTTCACAGCGGAAAGCTGCGCCGTGGCTGGCTGCTTAAGTGCCGCCCCTCTATGCAAATATATGTGCTGCTGCAGTGTAGACTGGGACTGTTTCATACGCCTTTGCGTGCATAAAGACATTTCCGAGGCCTCCCACGTGGGCTACCCAAAACCTTGAAAAAAAAAGAAAAAGAAGAAAAAACCCACACACACTACGCTCCTGACTGTTTTACAGGGTTGATGAGGATGATGATGTGCCTTGCTCGTGGAATAGCTATGATTGAGGCTAGTTTGCCAGACCCCCAGAAAGCCCTTCCGTAAGCTGGTGGAGGCGTGCCCTCGGCCGGGGGGTTCTAGCTGGTCAATTCCAACTCATACTTACCTGGCAGGGGAGATACCATGATCACGAAGGTGGTTCTCCCAGGGCGAGGCTCAGCCATTGCACTCCGGCTGTGCTGACCCCTGCGATTTCCCCAAATGCGGGAAACTCGACTGCATAATTTGTGGTAGTGGGGGACTGCGTTCGCGCTTTCCCCTGATCATGCTTGGTTAAAGACAGTTCAACAAACAAGACTTCTTCTTGTCAGCTTGTTTCGTGCAGTGTGCAGTGCCTCCGTACCTTTCTCAGGCCTGCCTAGCATCCTCCTGGGGCCTGCCAATTCTGTAGGTAGAAGCCACATGCATGCGTATTCCTATGCAATAGGCCACAGGCCTTGTTTCACAGCGGAAAGCTGCGCCGTGGCTGGCTGCTTAAGTGCCGCCCCTCTATGCAAATATATGTGCTGCTGCAGTGTAGACTGGGACTGTTTCATACGCCTTTGCGTGCATAAAGACATTTCCGAGGCCTCCCACGTGGGCTACCCAAAACCTTGAAAAAAAAAGAAAAAGAAGAAAAAACCCACACACACTACGCTCCTGACTGTTTTACAGGGTTGATGAGGATGATGATGTGCCTTGCTCGTGGAATAGCTATGATTGAGGCTAGTTTGCCAGACCCCCAGAAAGCCCTTCCGTAAGCTGGTGGAGGCGTGCCCTCGGCCGGGGGGTTCTAGCTGGTCAATTCCAACTCATACTTACCTGGCAGGGGAGATACCATGATCACGAAGGTGGTTCTCCCAGGGCGAGGCTCAGCCATTGCACTCCGGCTGTGCTGACCCCTGCGATTTCCCCAAATGCGGGAAACTCGACTGCATAATTTGTGGTAGTGGGGGACTGCGTTCGCGCTTTCCCCTGATCATGCTTGGTTAAAGACAGTTCAACAAACAAGACTTCTTCTTGTCAGCTTGTTTCGTGCAGTGTGCAGTGCCTCCGTACCTTTCTCAGGCCTGCCTAGCATCCTCCTGGGGCCTGCCAATTCTGTAGGTAGAAGCCACATGCATGCGTATTCCTATGCAATAGGCCACAGGCCTTGTTTCACAGCGGAAAGCTGCGCCGTGGCTGGCTGCTTAAGTGCCGCCCCTCTATGCAAATATATGTGCTGCTGCAGTGTAGACTGGGACTGTTTCATACGCCTTTGCGTGCATAAAGACATTTCCGAGGCCTCCCACGTGGGCTACCCAAAACCTTGAAAAAAAAAGAAAAAGAAGAAAAAACCCACACACACTACGCTCCTGACTGTTTTACAGGGTTGATGAGGATGATGATGTGCCTTGCTCGTGGAATAGCTATGATTGAGGCTAGTTTGCCAGACCCCCAGAAAGCCCTTCCGTAAGCTGGTGGAGGCGTGCCCTCGGCCGGGGGGTTCTAGCTGGTCAATTCCAACTCATACTTACCTGGCAGGGGAGATACCATGATCACGAAGGTGGTTCTCCCAGGGCGAGGCTCAGCCATTGCACTCCGGCTGTGCTGACCCCTGCGATTTCCCCAAATGCGGGAAACTCGACTGCATAATTTGTGGTAGTGGGGGACTGCGTTCGCGCTTTCCCCTGATCATGCTTGGTTAAAGACAGTTCAACAAACAAGACTTCTTCTTGTCAGCTTGTTTCGTGCAGTGTGCAGTGCCTCCGTACCTTTCTCAGGCCTGCCTAGCATCCTCCTGGGGCCTGCCAATTCTGTAGGTAGAAGCCACATGCATGCGTATTCCTATGCAATAGGCCACAGGCCTTGTTTCACAGCGGAAAGCTGCGCCGTGGCTGGCTGCTTAAGTGCCGCCCCTCTATGCAAATATATGTGCTGCTGCAGTGTAGACTGGGACTGTTTCATACGCCTTTGCGTGCATAAAGACATTTCCGAGGCCTCCCACGTGGGCTACCCAAAACCTTGAAAAAAAAAGAAAAAGAAGAAAAAACCCACACACACTACGCTCCTGACTGTTTTACAGGGTTGATGAGGATGATGATGTGCCTTGCTCGTGGAATAGCTATGATTGAGGCTAGTTTGCCAGACCCCCAGAAAGCCCTTCCGTAAGCTGGTGGAGGCGTGCCCTCGGCCGGGGGGTTCTAGCTGGTCAATTCCAACTCATACTTACCTGGCAGGGGAGATACCATGATCACGAAGGTGGTTCTCCCAGGGCGAGGCTCAGCCATTGCACTCCGGCTGTGCTGACCCCTGCGATTTCCCCAAATGCGGGAAACTCGACTGCATAATTTGTGGTAGTGGGGGACTGCGTTCGCGCTTTCCCCTGATCATGCTTGGTTAAAGACAGTTCAACAAACAAGACTTCTTCTTGTCAGCTTGTTTCGTGCAGTGTGCAGTGCCTCCGTACCTTTCTCAGGCCTGCCTAGCATCCTCCTGGGGCCTGCCAATTCTGTAGGTAGAAGCCACATGCATGCGTATTCCTATGCAATAGGCCACAGGCCTTGTTTCACAGCGGAAAGCTGCGCCGTGGCTGGCTGCTTAAGTGCCGCCCCTCTATGCAAATATATGTGCTGCTGCAGTGTAGACTGGGACTGTTTCATACGCCTTTGCGTGCATAAAGACATTTCCGAGGCCTCCCACGTGGGCTACCCAAAACCTTGAAAAAAAAAGAAAAAGAAGAAAAAACCCACACACACTACGCTCCTGACTGTTTTACAGGGTTGATGAGGATGATGATGTGCCTTGCTCGTGGAATAGCTATGATTGAGGCTAGTTTGCCAGACCCCCAGAAAGCCCTTCCGTAAGCTGGTGGAGGCGTGCCCTCGGCCGGGGGGTTCTAGCTGGTCAATTCCAACTCATACTTACCTGGCAGGGGAGATACCATGATCACGAAGGTGGTTCTCCCAGGGCGAGGCTCAGCCATTGCACTCCGGCTGTGCTGACCCCTGCGATTTCCCCAAATGCGGGAAACTCGACTGCATAATTTGTGGTAGTGGGGGACTGCGTTCGCGCTTTCCCCTGATCATGCTTGGTTAAAGACAGTTCAACAAACAAGACTTCTTCTTGTCAGCTTGTTTCGTGCAGTGTGCAGTGCCTCCGTACCTTTCTCAGGCCTGCCTAGCATCCTCCTGGGGCCTGCCAATTCTGTAGGTAGAAGCCACATGCATGCGTATTCCTATGCAATAGGCCACAGGCCTTGTTTCACAGCGGAAAGCTGCGCCGTGGCTGGCTGCTTAAGTGCCGCCCCTCTATGCAAATATATGTGCTGCTGCAGTGTAGACTGGGACTGTTTCATACGCCTTTGCGTGCATAAAGACATTTCCGAGGCCTCCCACGTGGGCTACCCAAAACCTTGAAAAAAAAAGAAAAAGAAGAAAAAACCCACACACACTACGCTCCTGACTGTTTTACAGGGTTGATGAGGATGATGATGTGCCTTGCTCGTGGAATAGCTATGATTGAGGCTAGTTTGCCAGACCCCCAGAAAGCCCTTCCGTAAGCTGGTGGAGGCGTGCCCTCGGCCGGGGGGTTCTAGCTGGTCAATTCCAACTCATACTTACCTGGCAGGGGAGATACCATGATCACGAAGGTGGTTCTCCCAGGGCGAGGCTCAGCCATTGCACTCCGGCTGTGCTGACCCCTGCGATTTCCCCAAATGCGGGAAACTCGACTGCATAATTTGTGGTAGTGGGGGACTGCGTTCGCGCTTTCCCCTGATCATGCTTGGTTAAAGACAGTTCAACAAACAAGACTTCTTCTTGTCAGCTTGTTTCGTGCAGTGTGCAGTGCCTCCGTACCTTTCTCAGGCCTGCCTAGCATCCTCCTGGGGCCTGCCAATTCTGTAGGTAGAAGCCACATGCATGCGTATTCCTATGCAATAGGCCACAGGCCTTGTTTCACAGCGGAAAGCTGCGCCGTGGCTGGCTGCTTAAGTGCCGCCCCTCTATGCAAATATATGTGCTGCTGCAGTGTAGACTGGGACTGTTTCATACGCCTTTGCGTGCATAAAGACATTTCCGAGGCCTCCCACGTGGGCTACCCAAAACCTTGAAAAAAAAAGAAAAAGAAGAAAAAACCCACACACACTACGCTCCTGACTGTTTTACAGGGTTGATGAGGATGATGATGTGCCTTGCTCGTGGAATAGCTATGATTGAGGCTAGTTTGCCAGACCCCCAGAAAGCCCTTCCGTAAGCTGGTGGAGGCGTGCCCTCGGCCGGGGGGTTCTAGCTGGTCAATTCCAACTCATACTTACCTGGCAGGGGAGATACCATGATCACGAAGGTGGTTCTCCCAGGGCGAGGCTCAGCCATTGCACTCCGGCTGTGCTGACCCCTGCGATTTCCCCAAATGCGGGAAACTCGACTGCATAATTTGTGGTAGTGGGGGACTGCGTTCGCGCTTTCCCCTGATCATGCTTGGTTAAAGACAGTTCAACAAACAAGACTTCTTCTTGTCAGCTTGTTTCGTGCAGTGTGCAGTGCCTCCGTACCTTTCTCAGGCCTGCCTAGCATCCTCCTGGGGCCTGCCAATTCTGTAGGTAGAAGCCACATGCATGCGTATTCCTATGCAATAGGCCACAGGCCTTGTTTCACAGCGGAAAGCTGCGCCGTGGCTGGCTGCTTAAGTGCCGCCCCTCTATGCAAATATATGTGCTGCTGCAGTGTAGACTGGGACTGTTTCATACGCCTTTGCGTGCATAAAGACATTTCCGAGGCCTCCCACGTGGGCTACCCAAAACCTTGAAAAAAAAAGAAAAAGAAGAAAAAACCCACACACTACGCTCCTGACTGTTTTACAGGGTTGATGAGGATGATGATGTGCCTTGCTCGTGGAATAGCTATGATTGAGGCTAGTTTGCCAGACCCCCAGAAAGCCCTTCCGTAAGCTGGTGGAGGCGTGCCCTCGGCCGGGGGGTTCTAGCTGGTCAATTCCAACTCATACTTACCTGGCAGGGGAGATACCATGATCACGAAGGTGGTTCTCCCAGGGCGAGGCTCAGCCATTGCACTCCGGCTGTGCTGACCCCTGCGATTTCCCCAAATGCGGGAAACTCGACTGCATAATTTGTGGTAGTGGGGGACTGCGTTCGCGCTTTCCCCTGATCATGCTTGGTTAAAGACAGTTCAACAAACAAGACTTCTTCTTGTCAGCTTGTTTCGTGCAGTGTGCAGTGCCTCCGTACCTTTCTCAGGCCTGCCTAGCATCCTCCTGGGGCCTGCCAATTCTGTAGGTAGAAGCCACATGCATGCGTATTCCTATGCAATAGGCCACAGGCCTTGTTTCACAGCGGAAAGCTGCGCCGTGGCTGGCTGCTTAAGTGCCGCCCCTCTATGCAAATATATGTGCTGCTGCAGTGTAGACTGGGACTGTTTCATACGCCTTTGCGTGCATAAAGACATTTCCGAGGCCTCCCACGTGGGCTACCCAAAACCTTGAAAAAAAAAGAAAAAGAAGAAAAAACCCACACACACTACGCTCCTGACTGTTTTACAGGGTTGATGAGGATGATGATGTGCCTTGCTCGTGGAATAGCTATGATTGAGGCTAGTTTGCCAGACCCCCAGAAAGCCCTTCCGTAAGCTGGTGGAGGCGTGCCCTCGGCCGGGGGGTTCTAGCTGGTCAATTCCAACTCATACTTACCTGGCAGGGGAGATACCATGATCACGAAGGTGGTTCTCCCAGGGCGAGGCTCAGCCATTGCACTCCGGCTGTGCTGACCCCTGCGATTTCCCCAAATGCGGGAAACTCGACTGCATAATTTGTGGTAGTGGGGGACTGCGTTCGCGCTTTCCCCTGATCATGCTTGGTTAAAGACAGTTCAACAAACAAGACTTCTTCTTGTCAGCTTGTTTCGTGCAGTGTGCAGTGCCTCCGTACCTTTCTCAGGCCTGCCTAGCATCCTCCTGGGGCCTGCCAATTCTGTAGGTAGAAGCCACATGCATGCGTATTCCTATGCAATAGGCCACAGGCCTTGTTTCACAGCGGAAAGCTGCGCCGTGGCTGGCTGCTTAAGTGCCGCCCCTCTATGCAAATATATGTGCTGCTGCAGTGTAGACTGGGACTGTTTCATACGCCTTTGCGTGCATAAAGACATTTCCGAGGCCTCCCACGTGGGCTACCCAAAACCTTGAAAAAAAAAGAAAAAGAAGAAAAAACCCACACACACTACGCTCCTGACTGTTTTACAGGGTTGATGAGGATGATGATGTGCCTTGCTCGTGGAATAGCTATGATTGAGGCTAGTTTGCCAGACCCCCAGAAAGCCCTTCCGTAAGCTGGTGGAGGCGTGCCCTCGGCCGGGGGGTTCTAGCTGGTCAATTCCAACTCATACTTACCTGGCAGGGGAGATACCATGATCACGAAGGTGGTTCTCCCAGGGCGAGGCTCAGCCATTGCACTCCGGCTGTGCTGACCCCTGCGATTTCCCCAAATGCGGGAAACTCGACTGCATAATTTGTGGTAGTGGGGGACTGCGTTCGCGCTTTCCCCTGATCATGCTTGGTTAAAGACAGTTCAACAAACAAGACTTCTTCTTGTCAGCTTGTTTCGTGCAGTGTGCAGTGCCTCCGTACCTTTCTCAGGCCTGCCTAGCATCCTCCTGGGGCCTGCCAATTCTGTAGGTAGAAGCCACATGCATGCGTATTCCTATGCAATAGGCCACAGGCCTTGTTTCACAGCGGAAAGCTGCGCCGTGGCTGGCTGCTTAAGTGCCGCCCCTCTATGCAAATATATGTGCTGCTGCAGTGTAGACTGGGACTGTTTCATACGCCTTTGCGTGCATAAAGACATTTCCGAGGCCTCCCACGTGGGCTACCCAAAACCTTGAAAAAAAAAGAAAAAGAAGAAAAAACCCACACACACTACGCTCCTGACTGTTTTACAGGGTTGATGAGGATGATGATGTGCCTTGCTCGTGGAATAGCTATGATTGAGGCTAGTTTGCCAGACCCCCAGAAAGCCCTTCCGTAAGCTGGTGGAGGCGTGCCCTCGGCCG
The DNA here is from genome assembly GCF_965119305.1 of Pelophylax lessonae. NCBI lineage: Eukaryota > Metazoa > Chordata > Amphibia > Anura > Ranidae > Pelophylax > Pelophylax lessonae. The sequence continues at coordinate 23,488 of NW_028119558.1, read as the reverse complement.
GGGGGTTCTAGCTGGTCAATTCCAACTCATACTTACCTGGCAGGGGAGATACCATGATCACGAAGGTGGTTCTCCCAGGGCGAGGCTCAGCCATTGCACTCCGGCTGTGCTGACCCCTGCGATTTCCCCAAATGCGGGAAACTCGACTGCATAATTTGTGGTAGTGGGGGACTGCGTTCGCGCTTTCCCCTGATCATGCTTGGTTAAAGACAGTTCAACAAACAAGACTTCTTCTTGTCAGCTTGTTTCGTGCAGTGTGCAGTGCCTCCGTACCTTTCTCAGGCCTGCCTAGCATCCTCCTGGGGCCTGCCAATTCTGTAGGTAGAAGCCACATGCATGCGTATTCCTATGCAATAGGCCACAGGCCTTGTTTCACAGCGGAAAGCTGCGCCGTGGCTGGCTGCTTAAGTGCCGCCCCTCTATGCAAATATATGTGCTGCTGCAGTGTAGACTGGGACTGTTTCATACGCCTTTGCGTGCATAAAGACATTTCCGAGGCCTCCCACGTGGGCTACCCAAAACCTTGAAAAAAAAAGAAAAAGAAGAAAAAACCCACACACACTACGCTCCTGACTGTTTTACAGGGTTGATGAGGATGATGATGTGCCTTGCTCGTGGAATAGCTATGATTGAGGCTAGTTTGCCAGACCCCCAGAAAGCCCTTCCGTAAGCTGGTGGAGGCGTGCCCTCGGCCGGGGGGTTCTAGCTGGTCAATTCCAACTCATACTTACCTGGCAGGGGAGATACCATGATCACGAAGGTGGTTCTCCCAGGGCGAGGCTCAGCCATTGCACTCCGGCTGTGCTGACCCCTGCGATTTCCCCAAATGCGGGAAACTCGACTGCATAATTTGTGGTAGTGGGGGACTGCGTTCGCGCTTTCCCCTGATCATGCTTGGTTAAAGACAGTTCAACAAACATGACTTCTTCTTGTCAGCTTGTTTCGTGCAGTGTGCAGTGCCTCCGTACCTTTCTCAGGCCTGCCTAGCATCCTCCTGGGGCCTGCCAATTCTGTAGGTAGAAGCCACATGCATGCGTATTCCTATGCAATAGGCCACAGGCCTTGTTTCACAGCGGAAAGCTGCGCCGTGGCTGGCTGCTTAAGTGCCGCCCCTCTATGCAAATATATGTGCTGCTGCAGTGTAGACTGGGACTGTTTCATACGCCTTTGCGTGCATAAAGACATTTCCGAGGCCTCCCACGTGGGCTACCCAAAACCTTGAAAAAAAAAGAAAAAGAAGAAAAAACCCACACACACTACGCTCCTGACTGTTTTACAGGGTTGATGAGGATGATGATGTGCCTTGCTCGTGGAATAGCTATGATTGAGGCTAGTTTGCCAGACCCCCAGAAAGCCCTTCCGTAAGCTGGTGGAGGCGTGCCCTCGGCCGGGGGGTTCTAGCTGGTCAATTCCAACTCATACTTACCTGGCAGGGGAGATACCATGATCACGAAGGTGGTTCTCCCAGGGCGAGGCTCAGCCATTGCACTCCGGCTGTGCTGACCCCTGCGATTTCCCCAAATGCGGGAAACTCGACTGCATAATTTGTGGTAGTGGGGGACTGCGTTCGCGCTTTCCCCTGATCATGCTTGGTTAAAGACAGTTCAACAAACAAGACTTCTTCTTGTCAGCTTGTTTCGTGCAGTGTGCAGTGCCTCCGTACCTTTCTCAGGCCTGCCTAGCATCCTCCTGGGGCCTGCCAATTCTGTAGGTAGAAGCCACATGCATGCGTATTCCTATGCAATAGGCCACAGGCCTTGTTTCACAGCGGAAAGCTGCGCCGTGGCTGGCTGCTTAAGTGCCGCCCCTCTATGCAAATATATGTGCTGCTGCAGTGTAGACTGGGACTGTTTCATACGCCTTTGCGTGCATAAAGACATTTCCGAGGCCTCCCACGTGGGCTACCCAAAACCTTGAAAAAAAAAGAAAAAGAAGAAAAAACCCACACACTACGCTCCTGACTGTTTTACAGGGTTGATGAGGATGATGATGTGCCTTGCTCGTGGAATAGCTATGATTGAGGCTAGTTTGCCAGACCCCCAGAAAGCCCTTCCGTAAGCTGGTGGAGGCGTGCCCTCGGCCGGGGGGTTCTAGCTGGTCAATTCCAACTCATACTTACCTGGCAGGGGAGATACCATGATCACGAAGGTGGTTCTCCCAGGGCGAGGCTCAGCCATTGCACTCCGGCTGTGCTGACCCCTGCGATTTCCCCAAATGCGGGAAACTCGACTGCATAATTTGTGGTAGTGGGGGACTGCGTTCGCGCTTTCCCCTGATCATGCTTGGTTAAAGACAGTTCAACAAACAAGACTTCTTCTTGTCAGCTTGTTTCGTGCAGTGTGCAGTGCCTCCGTACCTTTCTCAGGCCTGCCTAGCATCCTCCTGGGGCCTGCCAATTCTGTAGGTAGAAGCCACATGCATGCGTATTCCTATGCAATAGGCCACAGGCCTTGTTTCACAGCGGAAAGCTGCGCCGTGGCTGGCTGCTTAAGTGCCGCCCCTCTATGCAAATATATGTGCTGCTGCAGTGTAGACTGGGACTGTTTCATACGCCTTTGCGTGCATAAAGACATTTCCGAGGCCTCCCACGTGGGCTACCCAAAACCTTGAAAAAAAAAGAAAAAGAAGAAAAAACCCACACACACTACGCTCCTGACTGTTTTACAGGGTTGATGAGGATGATGATGTGCCTTGCTCGTGGAATAGCTATGATTGAGGCTAGTTTGCCAGACCCCCAGAAAGCCCTTCCGTAAGCTGGTGGAGGCGTGCCCTCGGCCGGGGGGTTCTAGCTGGTCAATTCCAACTCATACTTACCTGGCAGGGGAGATACCATGATCACGAAGGTGGTTCTCCCAGGGCGAGGCTCAGCCATTGCACTCCGGCTGTGCTGACCCCTGCGATTTCCCCAAATGCGGGAAACTCGACTGCATAATTTGTGGTAGTGGGGGACTGCGTTCGCGCTTTCCCCTGATCATGCTTGGTTAAAGACAGTTCAACAAACAAGACTTCTTCTTGTCAGCTTGTTTCGTGCAGTGTGCAGTGCCTCCGTACCTTTCTCAGGCCTGCCTAGCATCCTCCTGGGGCCTGCCAATTCTGTAGGTAGAAGCCACATGCATGCGTATTCCTATGCAATAGGCCACAGGCCTTGTTTCACAGCGGAAAGCTGCGCCGTGGCTGGCTGCTTAAGTGCCGCCCCTCTATGCAAATATATGTGCTGCTGCAGTGTAGACTGGGACTGTTTCATACGCCTTTGCGTGCATAAAGACATTTCCGAGGCCTCCCACGTGGGCTACCCAAAACCTTGAAAAAAAAAGAAAAAGAAGAAAAAACCCACACACACTACGCTCCTGACTGTTTTACAGGGTTGATGAGGATGATGATGTGCCTTGCTCGTGGAATAGCTATGATTGAGGCTAGTTTGCCAGACCCCCAGAAAGCCCTTCCGTAAGCTGGTGGAGGCGTGCCCTCGGCCGGGGGGTTCTAGCTGGTCAATTCCAACTCATACTTACCTGGCAGGGGAGATACCATGATCACGAAGGTGGTTCTCCCAGGGCGAGGCTCAGCCATTGCACTCCGGCTGTGCTGACCCCTGCGATTTCCCCAAATGCGGGAAACTCGACTGCATAATTTGTGGTAGTGGGGGACTGCGTTCGCGCTTTCCCCTGATCATGCTTGGTTAAAGACAGTTCAACAAACAAGACTTCTTCTTGTCAGCTTGTTTCGTGCAGTGTGCAGTGCCTCCGTACCTTTCTCAGGCCTGCCTAGCATCCTCCTGGGGCCTGCCAATTCTGTAGGTAGAAGCCACATGCATGCGTATTCCTATGCAATAGGCCACAGGCCTTGTTTCACAGCGGAAAGCTGCGCCGTGGCTGGCTGCTTAAGTGCCGCCCCTCTATGCAAATATATGTGCTGCTGCAGTGTAGACTGGGACTGTTTCATACGCCTTTGCGTGCATAAAGACATTTCCGAGGCCTCCCACGTGGGCTACCCAAAACCTTGAAAAAAAAAGAAAAAGAAGAAAAAACCCACACACACTACGCTCCTGACTGTTTTACAGGGTTGATGAGGATGATGATGTGCCTTGCTCGTGGAATAGCTATGATTGAGGCTAGTTTGCCAGACCCCCAGAAAGCCCTTCCGTAAGCTGGTGGAGGCGTGCCCTCGGCCGGGGGGTTCTAGCTGGTCAATTCCAACTCATACTTACCTGGCAGGGGAGATACCATGATCACGAAGGTGGTTCTCCCAGGGCGAGGCTCAGCCATTGCACTCCGGCTGTGCTGACCCCTGCGATTTCCCCAAATGCGGGAAACTCGACTGCATAATTTGTGGTAGTGGGGGACTGCGTTCGCGCTTTCCCCTGATCATGCTTGGTTAAAGACAGTTCAACAAACAAGACTTCTTCTTGTCAGCTTGTTTCGTGCAGTGTGCAGTGCCTCCGTACCTTTCTCAGGCCTGCCTAGCATCCTCCTGGGGCCTGCCAATTCTGTAGGTAGAAGCCACATGCATGCGTATTCCTATGCAATAGGCCACAGGCCTTGTTTCACAGCGGAAAGCTGCGCCGTGGCTGGCTGCTTAAGTGCCGCCCCTCTATGCAAATATATGTGCTGCTGCAGTGTAGACTGGGACTGTTTCATACGCCTTTGCGTGCATAAAGACATTTCCGAGGCCTCCCACGTGGGCTACCCAAAACCTTGAAAAAAAAAGAAAAAGAAGAAAAAACCCACACACACTACGCTCCTGACTGTTTTACAGGGTTGATGAGGATGATGATGTGCCTTGCTCGTGGAATAGCTATGATTGAGGCTAGTTTGCCAGACCCCCAGAAAGCCCTTCCGTAAGCTGGTGGAGGCGTGCCCTCGGCCGGGGGGTTCTAGCTGGTCAATTCCAACTCATACTTACCTGGCAGGGGAGATACCATGATCACGAAGGTGGTTCTCCCAGGGCGAGGCTCAGCCATTGCACTCCGGCTGTGCTGACCCCTGCGATTTCCCCAAATGCGGGAAACTCGACTGCATAATTTGTGGTAGTGGGGGACTGCGTTCGCGCTTTCCCCTGATCATGCTTGGTTAAAGACAGTTCAACAAACAAGACTTCTTCTTGTCAGCTTGTTTCGTGCAGTGTGCAGTGCCTCCGTACCTTTCTCAGGCCTGCCTAGCATCCTCCTGGGGCCTGCCAATTCTGTAGGTAGAAGCCACATGCATGCGTATTCCTATGCAATAGGCCACAGGCCTTGTTTCACAGCGGAAAGCTGCGCCGTGGCTGGCTGCTTAAGTGCCGCCCCTCTATGCAAATATATGTGCTGCTGCAGTGTAGACTGGGACTGTTTCATACGCCTTTGCGTGCATAAAGACATTTCCGAGGCCTCCCACGTGGGCTACCCAAAACCTTGAAAAAAAAAGAAAAAGAAGAAAAAACCCACACACACTACGCTCCTGACTGTTTTACAGGGTTGATGAGGATGATGATGTGCCTTGCTCGTGGAATAGCTATGATTGAGGCTAGTTTGCCAGACCCCCAGAAAGCCCTTCCGTAAGCTGGTGGAGGCGTGCCCTCGGCCGGGGGGTTCTAGCTGGTCAATTCCAACTCATACTTACCTGGCAGGGGAGATACCATGATCACGAAGGTGGTTCTCCCAGGGCGAGGCTCAGCCATTGCACTCCGGCTGTGCTGACCCCTGCGATTTCCCCAAATGCGGGAAACTCGACTGCATAATTTGTGGTAGTGGGGGACTGCGTTCGCGCTTTCCCCTGATCATGCTTGGTTAAAGACAGTTCAACAAACAAGACTTCTTCTTGTCAGCTTGTTTCGTGCAGTGTGCAGTGCCTCCGTACCTTTCTCAGGCCTGCCTAGCATCCTCCTGGGGCCTGCCAATTCTGTAGGTAGAAGCCACATGCATGCGTATTCCTATGCAATAGGCCACAGGCCTTGTTTCACAGCGGAAAGCTGCGCCGTGGCTGGCTGCTTAAGTGCCGCCCCTCTATGCAAATATATGTGCTGCTGCAGTGTAGACTGGGACTGTTTCATACGCCTTTGCGTGCATAAAGACATTTCCGAGGCCTCCCACGTGGGCTACCCAAAACCTTGAAAAAAAAAGAAAAAGAAGAAAAAACCCACACACACTACGCTCCTGACTGTTTTACAGGGTTGATGAGGATGATGATGTGCCTTGCTCGTGGAATAGCTATGATTGAGGCTAGTTTGCCAGACCCCCAGAAAGCCCTTCCGTAAGCTGGTGGAGGCGTGCCCTCGGCCGGGGGGTTCTAGCTGGTCAATTCCAACTCATACTTACCTGGCAGGGGAGATACCATGATCACGAAGGTGGTTCTCCCAGGGCGAGGCTCAGCCATTGCACTCCGGCTGTGCTGACCCCTGCGATTTCCCCAAATGCGGGAAACTCGACTGCATAATTTGTGGTAGTGGGGGACTGCGTTCGCGCTTTCCCCTGATCATGCTTGGTTAAAGACAGTTCAACAAACAAGACTTCTTCTTGTCAGCTTGTTTCGTGCAGTGTGCAGTGCCTCCGTACCTTTCTCAGGCCTGCCTAGCATCCTCCTGGGGCCTGCCAATTCTGTAGGTAGAAGCCACATGCATGCGTATTCCTATGCAATAGGCCACAGGCCTTGTTTCACAGCGGAAAGCTGCGCCGTGGCTGGCTGCTTAAGTGCCGCCCCTCTATGCAAATATATGTGCTGCTGCAGTGTAGACTGGGACTGTTTCATACGCCTTTGCGTGCATAAAGACATTTCCGAGGCCTCCCACGTGGGCTACCCAAAACCTTGAAAAAAAAAGAAAAAGAAGAAAAAACCCACACACACTACGCTCCTGACTGTTTTACAGGGTTGATGAGGATGATGATGTGCCTTGCTCGTGGAATAGCTATGATTGAGGCTAGTTTGCCAGACCCCCAGAAAGCCCTTCCGTAAGCTGGTGGAGGCGTGCCCTCGGCCGGGGGGTTCTAGCTGGTCAATTCCAACTCATACTTACCTGGCAGGGGAGATACCATGATCACGAAGGTGGTTCTCCCAGGGCGAGGCTCAGCCATTGCACTCCGGCTGTGCTGACCCCTGCGATTTCCCCAAATGCGGGAAACTCGACTGCATAATTTGTGGTAGTGGGGGACTGCGTTCGCGCTTTCCCCTGATCATGCTTGGTTAAAGACAGTTCAACAAACAAGACTTCTTCTTGTCAGCTTGTTTCGTGCAGTGTGCAGTGCCTCCGTACCTTTCTCAGGCCTGCCTAGCATCCTCCTGGGGCCTGCCAATTCTGTAGGTAGAAGCCACATGCATGCGTATTCCTATGCAATAGGCCACAGGCCTTGTTTCACAGCGGAAAGCTGCGCCGTGGCTGGCTGCTTAAGTGCCGCCCCTCTATGCAAATATATGTGCTGCTGCAGTGTAGACTGGGACTGTTTCATACGCCTTTGCGTGCATAAAGACATTTCCGAGGCCTCCCACGTGGGCTACCCAAAACCTTGAAAAAAAAAGAAAAAGAAGAAAAAACCCACACACACTACGCTCCTGACTGTTTTACAGGGTTGATGAGGATGATGATGTGCCTTGCTCGTGGAATAGCTATGATTGAGGCTAGTTTGCCAGACCCCCAGAAAGCCCTTCCGTAAGCTGGTGGAGGCGTGCCCTCGGCCGGGGGGTTCTAGCTGGTCAATTCCAACTCATACTTACCTGGCAGGGGAGATACCATGATCACGAAGGTGGTTCTCCCAGGGCGAGGCTCAGCCATTGCACTCCGGCTGTGCTGACCCCTGCGATTTCCCCAAATGCGGGAAACTCGACTGCATAATTTGTGGTAGTGGGGGACTGCGTTCGCGCTTTCCCCTGATCATGCTTGGTTAAAGACAGTTCAACAAACAAGACTTCTTCTTGTCAGCTTGTTTCGTGCAGTGTGCAGTGCCTCCGTACCTTTCTCAGGCCTGCCTAGCATCCTCCTGGGGCCTGCCAATTCTGTAGGTAGAAGCCACATGCATGCGTATTCCTATGCAATAGGCCACAGGCCTTGTTTCACAGCGGAAAGCTGCGCCGTGGCTGGCTGCTTAAGTGCCGCCCCTCTATGCAAATATATGTGCTGCTGCAGTGTAGACTGGGACTGTTTCATACGCCTTTGCGTGCATAAAGACATTTCCGAGGCCTCCCACGTGGGCTACCCAAAACCTTGAAAAAAAAAGAAAAAGAAGAAAAAACCCACACACACTACGCTCCTGACTGTTTTACAGGGTTGATGAGGATGATGATGTGCCTTGCTCGTGGAATAGCTATGATTGAGGCTAGTTTGCCAGACCCCCAGAAAGCCCTTCCGTAAGCTGGTGGAGGCGTGCCCTCGGCCGGGGGGTTCTAGCTGGTCAATTCCAACTCATACTTACCTGGCAGGGGAGATACCATGATCACGAAGGTGGTTCTCCCAGGGCGAGGCTCAGCCATTGCACTCCGGCTGTGCTGACCCCTGCGATTTCCCCAAATGCGGGAAACTCGACTGCATAATTTGTGGTAGTGGGGGACTGCGTTCGCGCTTTCCCCTGATCATGCTTGGTTAAAGACAGTTCAACAAACAAGACTTCTTCTTGTCAGCTTGTTTCGTGCAGTGTGCAGTGCCTCCGTACCTTTCTCAGGCCTGCCTAGCATCCTCCTGGGGCCTGCCAATTCTGTAGGTAGAAGCCACATGCATGCGTATTCCTATGCAATAGGCCACAGGCCTTGTTTCACAGCGGAAAGCTGCGCCGTGGCTGGCTGCTTAAGTGCCGCCCCTCTATGCAAATATATGTGCTGCTGCAGTGTAGACTGGGACTGTTTCATACGCCTTTGCGTGCATAAAGACATTTCCGAGGCCTCCCACGTGGGCTACCCAAAACCTTGAAAAAAAAAGAAAAAGAAGAAAAAACCCACACACACTACGCTCCTGACTGTTTTACAGGGTTGATGAGGATGATGATGTGCCTTGCTCGTGGAATAGCTATGATTGAGGCTAGTTTGCCAGACCCCCAGAAAGCCCTTCCGTAAGCTGGTGGAGGCGTGCCCTCGGCCGGGGGGTTCTAGCTGGTCAATTCCAACTCATACTTACCTGGCAGGGGAGATACCATGATCACGAAGGTGGTTCTCCCAGGGCGAGGCTCAGCCATTGCACTCCGGCTGTGCTGACCCCTGCGATTTCCCCAAATGCGGGAAACTCGACTGCATAATTTGTGGTAGTGGGGGACTGCGTTCGCGCTTTCCCCTGATCATGCTTGGTTAAAGACAGTTCAACAAACAAGACTTCTTCTTGTCAGCTTGTTTCGTGCAGTGTGCAGTGCCTCCGTACCTTTCTCAGGCCTGCCTAGCATCCTCCTGGGGCCTGCCAATTCTGTAGGTAGAAGCCACATGCATGCGTATTCCTATGCAATAGGCCACAGGCCTTGTTTCACAGCGGAAAGCTGCGCCGTGGCTGGCTGCTTAAGTGCCGCCCCTCTATGCAAATATATGTGCTGCTGCAGTGTAGACTGGGACTGTTTCATACGCCTTTGCGTGCATAAAGACATTTCCGAGGCCTCCCACGTGGGCTACCCAAAACCTTGAAAAAAAAAGAAAAAGAAGAAAAAACCCACACACACTACGCTCCTGACTGTTTTACAGGGTTGATGAGGATGATGATGTGCCTTGCTCGTGGAATAGCTATGATTGAGGCTAGTTTGCCAGACCCCCAGAAAGCCCTTCCGTAAGCTGGTGGAGGCGTGCCCTCGGCCGGGGGGTTCTAGCTGGTCAATTCCAACTCATACTTACCTGGCAGGGGAGATACCATGATCACGAAGGTGGTTCTCCCAGGGCGAGGCTCAGCCATTGCACTCCGGCTGTGCTGACCCCTGCGATTTCCCCAAATGCGGGAAACTCGACTGCATAATTTGTGGTAGTGGGGGACTGCGTTCGCGCTTTCCCCTGATCATGCTTGGTTAAAGACAGTTCAACAAACAAGACTTCTTCTTGTCAGCTTGTTTCGTGCAGTGTGCAGTGCCTCCGTACCTTTCTCAGGCCTGCCTAGCATCCTCCTGGGGCCTGCCAATTCTGTAGGTAGAAGCCACATGCATGCGTATTCCTATGCAATAGGCCACAGGCCTTGTTTCACAGCGGAAAGCTGCGCCGTGGCTGGCTGCTTAAGTGCCGCCCCTCTATGCAAATATATGTGCTGCTGCAGTGTAGACTGGGACTGTTTCATACGCCTTTGCGTGCATAAAGACATTTCCGAGGCCTCCCACGTGGGCTACCCAAAACCTTGAAAAAAAAAGAAAAAGAAGAAAAAACCCACACACACTACGCTCCTGACTGTTTTACAGGGTTGATGAGGATGATGATGTGCCTTGCTCGTGGAATAGCTATGATTGAGGCTAGTTTGCCAGACCCCCAGAAAGCCCTTCCGTAAGCTGGTGGAGGCGTGCCCTCGGCCGGGGGGTTCTAGCTGGTCAATTCCAACTCATACTTACCTGGCAGGGGAGATACCATGATCACGAAGGTGGTTCTCCCAGGGCGAGGCTCAGCCATTGCACTCCGGCTGTGCTGACCCCTGCGATTTCCCCAAATGCGGGAAACTCGACTGCATAATTTGTGGTAGTGGGGGACTGCGTTCGCGCTTTCCCCTGATCATGCTTGGTTAAAGACAGTTCAACAAACAAGACTTCTTCTTGTCAGCTTGTTTCGTGCAGTGTGCAGTGCCTCCGTACCTTTCTCAGGCCTGCCTAGCATCCTCCTGGGGCCTGCCAATTCTGTAGGTAGAAGCCACATGCATGCGTATTCCTATGCAATAGGCCACAGGCCTTGTTTCACAGCGGAAAGCTGCGCCGTGGCTGGCTGCTTAAGTGCCGCCCCTCTATGCAAATATATGTGCTGCTGCAGTGTAGACTGGGACTGTTTCATACGCCTTTGCGTGCATAAAGACATTTCCGAGGCCTCCCACGTGGGCTACCCAAAACCTTGAAAAAAAAAGAAAAAGAAGAAAAAACCCACACACACTACGCTCCTGACTGTTTTACAGGGTTGATGAGGATGATGATGTGCCTTGCTCGTGGAATAGCTATGATTGAGGCTAGTTTGCCAGACCCCCAGAAAGCCCTTCCGTAAGCTGGTGGAGGCGTGCCCTCGGCCGGGGGGTTCTAGCTGGTCAATTCCAACTCATACTTACCTGGCAGGGGAGATACCATGATCACGAAGGTGGTTCTCCCAGGGCGAGGCTCAGCCATTGCACTCCGGCTGTGCTGACCCCTGCGATTTCCCCAAATGCGGGAAACTCGACTGCATAATTTGTGGTAGTGGGGGACTGCGTTCGCGCTTTCCCCTGATCATGCTTGGTTAAAGACAGTTCAACAAACAAGACTTCTTCTTGTCAGCTTGTTTCGTGCAGTGTGCAGTGCCTCCGTACCTTTCTCAGGCCTGCCTAGCATCCTCCTGGGGCCTGCCAATTCTGTAGGTAGAAGCCACATGCATGCGTATTCCTATGCAATAGGCCACAGGCCTTGTTTCACAGCGGAAAGCTGCGCCGTGGCTGGCTGCTTAAGTGCCGCCCCTCTATGCAAATATATGTGCTGCTGCAGTGTAGACTGGGACTGTTTCATACGCCTTTGCGTGCATAAAGACATTTCCGAGGCCTCCCACGTGGGCTACCCAAAACCTTGAAAAAAAAAGAAAAAGAAGAAAAAACCCACACACACTACGCTCCTGACTGTTTTACAGGGTTGATGAGGATGATGATGTGCCTTGCTCGTGGAATAGCTATGATTGAGGCTAGTTTGCCAGACCCCCAGAAAGCCCTTCCGTAAGCTGGTGGAGGCGTGCCCTCGGCCGGGGGGTTCTAGCTGGTCAATTCCAACTCATACTTACCTGGCAGGGGAGATACCATGATCACGAAGGTGGTTCTCCCAGGGCGAGGCTCAGCCATTGCACTCCGGCTGTGCTGACCCCTGCGATTTCCCCAAATGCGGGAAACTCGACTGCATAATTTGTGGTAGTGGGGGACTGCGTTCGCGCTTTCCCCTGATCATGCTTGGTTAAAGACAGTTCAACAAACAAGACTTCTTCTTGTCAGCTTGTTTCGTGCAGTGTGCAGTGCCTCCGTACCTTTCTCAGGCCTGCCTAGCATCCTCCTGGGGCCTGCCAATTCTGTAGGTAGAAGCCACATGCATGCGTATTCCTATGCAATAGGCCACAGGCCTTGTTTCACAGCGGAAAGCTGCGCCGTGGCTGGCTGCTTAAGTGCCGCCCCTCTATGCAAATATATGTGCTGCTGCAGTGTAGACTGGGACTGTTTCATACGCCTTTGCGTGCATAAAGACATTTCCGAGGCCTCCCACGTGGGCTACCCAAAACCTTGAAAAAAAAAAGAAAAAGAAGAAAAAACCCACACACACTACGCTCCTGACTGTTTTACAGGGTTGATGAGGATGATGATGTGCCTTGCTCGTGGAATAGCTATGATTGAGGCTAGTTTGCCAGACCCCCAGAAAGCCCTTCCGTAAGCTGGTGGAGGCGTGCCCTCGGCCGGGGGGTTCTAGCTGGTCAATTCCAACTCATACTTACCTGGCAGGGGAGATACCATGATCACGAAGGTGGTTCTCCCAGGGCGAGGCTCAGCCATTGCACTCCGGCTGTGCTGACCCCTGCGATTTCCCCAAATGCGGGAAACTCGACTGCATAATTTGTGGTAGTGGGGGACTGCGTTCGCGCTTTCCCCTGATCATGCTTGGTTAAAGACAGTTCAACAAACAAGACTTCTTCTTGTCAGCTTGTTTCGTGCAGTGTGCAGTGCCTCCGTACCTTTCTCAGGCCTGCCTAGCATCCTCCTGGGGCCTGCCAATTCTGTAGGTAGAAGCCACATGCATGCGTATTCCTATGCAATAGGCCACAGGCCTTGTTTCACAGCGGAAAGCTGCGCCGTGGCTGGCTGCTTAAGTGCCGCCCCTCTATGCAAATATATGTGCTGCTGCAGTGTAGACTGGGACTGTTTCATACGCCTTTGCGTGCATAAAGACATTTCCGAGGCCTCCCACGTGGGCTACCCAAAACCTTGAAAAAAAAAGAAAAAGAAGAAAAAACCCACACACACTACGCTCCTGACTGTTTTACAGGGTTGATGAGGATGATGATGTGCCTTGCTCGTGGAATAGCTATGATTGAGGCTAGTTTGCCAGACCCCCAGAAAGCCCTTCCGTAAGCTGGTGGAGGCGTGCCCTCGGCCGGGGGGTTCTAGCTGGTCAATTCCAACTCATACTTACCTGGCAGGGGAGATACCATGATCACGAAGGTGGTTCTCCCAGGGCGAGGCTCAGCCATTGCACTCCGGCTGTGCTGACCCCTGCGATTTCCCCAAATGCGGGAAACTCGACTGCATAATTTGTGGTAGTGGGGGACTGCGTTCGCGCTTTCCCCTGATCATGCTTGGTTAAAGACAGTTCAACAAACAAGACTTCTTCTTGTCAGCTTGTTTCGTGCAGTGTGCAGTGCCTCCGTACCTTTCTCAGGCCTGCCTAGCATCCTCCTGGGGCCTGCCAATTCTGTAGGTAGAAGCCACATGCATGCGTATTCCTATGCAATAGGCCACAGGCCTTGTTTCACAGCGGAAAGCTGCGCCGTGGCTGGCTGCTTAAGTGCCGCCCCTCTATGCAAATATATGTGCTGCTGCAGTGTAGACTGGGACTGTTTCATACGCCTTTGCGTGCATAAAGACATTTCCGAGGCCTCCCACGTGGGCTACCCAAAACCTTGAAAAAAAAAGAAAAAGAAGAAAAAACCCACACACACTACGCTCCTGACTGTTTTACAGGGTTGATGAGGATGATGATGTGCCTTGCTCGTGGAATAGCTATGATTGAGGCTAGTTTGCCAGACCCCCAGAAAGCCCTTCCGTAAGCTGGTGGAGGCGTGCCCTCGGCCGGGGGGTTCTAGCTGGTCAATTCCAACTCATACTTACCTGGCAGGGGAGATACCATGATCACGAAGGTGGTTCTCCCAGGGCGAGGCTCAGCCATTGCACTCCGGCTGTGCTGACCCCTGCGATTTCCCCAAATGCGGGAAACTCGACTGCATAATTTGTGGTAGTGGGGGACTGCGTTCGCGCTTTCCCCTGATCATGCTTGGTTAAAGACAGTTCAACAAACAAGACTTCTTCTTGTCAGCTTGTTTCGTGCAGTGTGCAGTGCCTCCGTACCTTTCTCAGGCCTGCCTAGCATCCTCCTGGGGCCTGCCAATTCTGTAGGTAGAAGCCACATGCATGCGTATTCCTATGCAATAGGCCACAGGCCTTGTTTCACAGCGGAAAGCTGCGCCGTGGCTGGCTGCTTAAGTGCCGCCCCTCTATGCAAATATATGTGCTGCTGCAGTGTAGACTGGGACTGTTTCATACGCCTTTGCGTGCATAAAGACATTTCCGAGGCCTCCCACGTGGGCTACCCAAAACCTTGAAAAAAAAAGAAAAAGAAGAAAAAACCCACACACACTACGCTCCTGACTGTTTTACAGGGTTGATGAGGATGATGATGTGCCTTGCTCGTGGAATAGCTATGATTGAGGCTAGTTTGCCAGACCCCCAGAAAGCCCTTCCGTAAGCTGGTGGAGGCGTGCCCTCGGCCGGGGGGTTCTAGCTGGTCAATTCCAACTCATACTTACCTGGCAGGGGAGATACCATGATCACGAAGGTGGTTCTCCCAGGGCGAGGCTCAGCCATTGCACTCCGGCTGTGCTGACCCCTGCGATTTCCCCAAATGCGGGAAACTCGACTGCATAATTTGTGGTAGTGGGGGACTGCGTTCGCGCTTTCCCCTGATCATGCTTGGTTAAAGACAGTTCAACAAACAAGACTTCTTCTTGTCAGCTTGTTTCGTGCAGTGTGCAGTGCCTCCGTACCTTTCTCAGGCCTGCCTAGCATCCTCCTGGGGCCTGCCAATTCTGTAGGTAGAAGCCACATGCATGCGTATTCCTATGCAATAGGCCACAGGCCTTGTTTCACAGCGGAAAGCTGCGCCGTGGCTGGCTGCTTAAGTGCCGCCCCTCTATGCAAATATATGTGCTGCTGCAGTGTAGACTGGGACTGTTTCATACGCCTTTGCGTGCATAAAGACATTTCCGAGGCCTCCCACGTGGGCTACCCAAAACCTTGAAAAAAAAAGAAAAAGAAGAAAAAACCCACACACACTACGCTCCTGACTGTTTTACAGGGTTGATGAGGATGATGATGTGCCTTGCTCGTGGAATAGCTATGATTGAGGCTAGTTTGCCAGACCCCCAGAAAGCCCTTCCGTAAGCTGGTGGAGGCGTGCCCTCGGCCGGGGGGTTCTAGCTGGTCAATTCCAACTCATACTTACCTGGCAGGGGAGATACCATGATCACGAAGGTGGTTCTCCCAGGGCGAGGCTCAGCCATTGCACTCCGGCTGTGCTGACCCCTGCGATTTCCCCAAATGCGGGAAACTCGACTGCATAATTTGTGGTAGTGGGGGACTGCGTTCGCGCTTTCCCCTGATCATGCTTGGTTAAAGACAGTTCAACAAACAAGACTTCTTCTTGTCAGCTTGTTTCGTGCAGTGTGCAGTGCCTCCGTACCTTTCTCAGGCCTGCCTAGCATCCTCCTGGGGCCTGCCAATTCTGTAGGTAGAAGCCACATGCATGCGTATTCCTATGCAATAGGCCACAGGCCTTGTTTCACAGCGGAAAGCTGCGCCGTGGCTGGCTGCTTAAGTGCCGCCCCTCTATGCAAATATATGTGCTGCTGCAGTGTAGACTGGGACTGTTTCATACGCCTTTGCGTGCATAAAGACATTTCCGAGGCCTCCCACGTGGGCTACCCAAAACCTTGAAAAAAAAAGAAAAAGAAGAAAAAACCCACACACACTACGCTCCTGACTGTTTTACAGGGTTGATGAGGATGATGATGTGCCTTGCTCGTGGAATAGCTATGATTGAGGCTAGTTTGCCAGACCCCCAGAAAGCCCTTCCGTAAGCTGGTGGAGGCGTGCCCTCGGCCGGGGGGTTCTAGCTGGTCAATTCCAACTCATACTTACCTGGCAGGGGAGATACCATGATCACGAAGGTGGTTCTCCCAGGGCGAGGCTCAGCCATTGCACTCCGGCTGTGCTGACCCCTGCGATTTCCCCAAATGCGGGAAACTCGACTGCATAATTTGTGGTAGTGGGGGACTGCGTTCGCGCTTTCCCCTGATCATGCTTGGTTAAAGACAGTTCAACAAACAAGACTTCTTCTTGTCAGCTTGTTTCGTGCAGTGTGCAGTGCCTCCGTACCTTTCTCAGGCCTGCCTAGCATCCTCCTGGGGCCTGCCAATTCTGTAGGTAGAAGCCACATGCATGCGTATTCCTATGCAATAGGCCACAGGCCTTGTTTCACAGCGGAAAGCTGCGCCGTGGCTGGCTGCTTAAGTGCCGCCCCTCTATGCAAATATATGTGCTGCTGCAGTGTAGACTGGGACTGTTTCATACGCCTTTGCGTGCATAAAGACATTTCCGAGGCCTCCCACGTGGGCTACCCAAAACCTTGAAAAAAAAAGAAAAAGAAGAAAAAACCCACACACACTACGCTCCTGACTGTTTTACAGGGTTGATGAGGATGATGATGTGCCTTGCTCGTGGAATAGCTATGATTGAGGCTAGTTTGCCAGACCCCCAGAAAGCCCTTCCGTAAGCTGGTGGAGGCGTGCCCTCGGCCGGGGGGTTCTAGCTGGTCAATTCCAACTCATACTTACCTGGCAGGGGAGATACCATGATCACGAAGGTGGTTCTCCCAGGGCGAGGCTCAGCCATTGCACTCCGGCTGTGCTGACCCCTGCGATTTCCCCAAATGCGGGAAACTCGACTGCATAATTTGTGGTAGTGGGGGACTGCGTTCGCGCTTTCCCCTGATCATGCTTGGTTAAAGACAGTTCAACAAACAAGACTTCTTCTTGTCAGCTTGTTTCGTGCAGTGTGCAGTGCCTCCGTACCTTTCTCAGGCCTGCCTAGCATCCTCCTGGGGCCTGCCAATTCTGTAGGTAGAAGCCACATGCATGCGTATTCCTATGCAATAGGCCACAGGCCTTGTTTCACAGCGGAAAGCTGCGCCGTGGCTGGCTGCTTAAGTGCCGCCCCTCTATGCAAATATATGTGCTGCTGCAGTGTAGACTGGGACTGTTTCATACGCCTTTGCGTGCATAAAGACATTTCCGAGGCCTCCCACGTGGGCTACCCAAAACCTTGAAAAAAAAAGAAAAAGAAGAAAAAACCCACACACACTACGCTCCTGACTGTTTTACAGGGTTGATGAGGATGATGATGTGCCTTGCTCGTGGAATAGCTATGATTGAGGCTAGTTTGCCAGACCCCCAGAAAGCCCTTCCGTAAGCTGGTGGAGGCGTGCCCTCGGCCGGGGGGTTCTAGCTGGTCAATTCCAACTCATACTTACCTGGCAGGGGAGATACCATGATCACGAAGGTGGTTCTCCCAGGGCGAGGCTCAGCCATTGCACTCCGGCTGTGCTGACCCCTGCGATTTCCCCAAATGCGGGAAACTCGACTGCATAATTTGTGGTAGTGGGGGACTGCGTTCGCGCTTTCCCCTGATCATGCTTGGTTAAAGACAGTTCAACAAACAAGACTTCTTCTTGTCAGCTTGTTTCGTGCAGTGTGCAGTGCCTCCGTACCTTTCTCAGGCCTGCCTAGCATCCTCCTGGGGCCTGCCAATTCTGTAGGTAGAAGCCACATGCATGCGTATTCCTATGCAATAGGCCACAGGCCTTGTTTCACAGCGGAAAGCTGCGCCGTGGCTGGCTGCTTAAGTGCCGCCCCTCTATGCAAATATATGTGCTGCTGCAGTGTAGACTGGGACTGTTTCATACGCCTTTGCGTGCATAAAGACATTTCCGAGGCCTCCCACGTGGGCTACCCAAAACCTTGAAAAAAAAAGAAAAAGAAGAAAAAACCCACACACACTACGCTCCTGACTGTTTTACAGGGTTGATGAGGATGATGATGTGCCTTGCTCGTGGAATAGCTATGATTGAGGCTAGTTTGCCAGACCCCCAGAAAGCCCTTCCGTAAGCTGGTGGAGGCGTGCCCTCGGCCGGGGGGTTCTAGCTGGTCAATTCCAACTCATACTTACCTGGCAGGGGAGATACCATGATCACGAAGGTGGTTCTCCCAGGGCGAGGCTCAGCCATTGCACTCCGGCTGTGCTGACCCCTGCGATTTCCCCAAATGCGGGAAACTCGACTGCATAATTTGTGGTAGTGGGGGACTGCGTTCGCGCTTTCCCCTGATCATGCTTGGTTAAAGACAGTTCAACAAACAAGACTTCTTCTTGTCAGCTTGTTTCGTGCAGTGTGCAGTGCCTCCGTACCTTTCTCAGGCCTGCCTAGCATCCTCCTGGGGCCTGCCAATTCTGTAGGTAGAAGCCACATGCATGCGTATTCCTATGCAATAGGCCACAGGCCTTGTTTCACAGCGGAAAGCTGCGCCGTGGCTGGCTGCTTAAGTGCCGCCCCTCTATGCAAATATATGTGCTGCTGCAGTGTAGACTGGGACTGTTTCATACGCCTTTGCGTGCATAAAGACATTTCCGAGGCCTCCCACGTGGGCTACCCAAAACCTTGAAAAAAAAAGAAAAAGAAGAAAAAACCCACACACACTACGCTCCTGACTGTTTTACAGGGTTGATGAGGATGATGATGTGCCTTGCTCGTGGAATAGCTATGATTGAGGCTAGTTTGCCAGACCCCCAGAAAGCCCTTCCGTAAGCTGGTGGAGGCGTGCCCTCGGCCGGGGGGTTCTAGCTGGTCAATTCCAACTCATACTTACCTGGCAGGGGAGATACCATGATCACGAAGGTGGTTCTCCCAGGGCGAGGCTCAGCCATTGCACTCCGGCTGTGCTGACCCCTGCGATTTCCCCAAATGCGGGAAACTCGACTGCATAATTTGTGGTAGTGGGGGACTGCGTTCGCGCTTTCCCCTGATCATGCTTGGTTAAAGACAGTTCAACAAACAAGACTTCTTCTTGTCAGCTTGTTTCGTGCAGTGTGCAGTGCCTCCGTACCTTTCTCAGGCCTGCCTAGCATCCTCCTGGGGCCTGCCAATTCTGTAGGTAGAAGCCACATGCATGCGTATTCCTATGCAATAGGCCACAGGCCTTGTTTCACAGCGGAAAGCTGCGCCGTGGCTGGCTGCTTAAGTGCCGCCCCTCTATGCAAATATATGTGCTGCTGCAGTGTAGACTGGGACTGTTTCATACGCCTTTGCGTGCATAAAGACATTTCCGAGGCCTCCCACGTGGGCTACCCAAAACCTTGAAAAAAAAAGAAAAAGAAGAAAAAACCCACACACACTACGCTCCTGACTGTTTTACAGGGTTGATGAGGATGATGATGTGCCTTGCTCGTGGAATAGCTATGATTGAGGCTAGTTTGCCAGACCCCCAGAAAGCCCTTCCGTAAGCTGGTGGAGGCGTGCCCTCGGCCGGGGGGTTCTAGCTGGTCAATTCCAACTCATACTTACCTGGCAGGGGAGATACCATGATCACGAAGGTGGTTCTCCCAGGGCGAGGCTCAGCCATTGCACTCCGGCTGTGCTGACCCCTGCGATTTCCCCAAATGCGGGAAACTCGACTGCATAATTTGTGGTAGTGGGGGACTGCGTTCGCGCTTTCCCCTGATCATGCTTGGTTAAAGACAGTTCAACAAACAAGACTTCTTCTTGTCAGCTTGTTTCGTGCAGTGTGCAGTGCCTCCGTACCTTTCTCAGGCCTGCCTAGCATCCTCCTGGGGCCTGCCAATTCTGTAGGTAGAAGCCACATGCATGCGTATTCCTATGCAATAGGCCACAGGCCTTGTTTCACAGCGGAAAGCTGCGCCGTGGCTGGCTGCTTAAGTGCCGCCCCTCTATGCAAATATATGTGCTGCTGCAGTGTAGACTGGGACTGTTTCATACGCCTTTGCGTGCATAAAGACATTTCCGAGGCCTCCCACGTGGGCTACCCAAAACCTTGAAAAAAAAAGAAAAAGAAGAAAAAACCCACACACACTACGCTCCTGACTGTTTTACAGGGTTGATGAGGATGATGATGTGCCTTGCTCGTGGAATAGCTATGATTGAGGCTAGTTTGCCAGACCCCCAGAAAGCCCTTCCGTAAGCTGGTGGAGGCGTGCCCTCGGCCGGGGGGTTCTAGCTGGTCAATTCCAACTCATACTTACCTGGCAGGGGAGATACCATGATCACGAAGGTGGTTCTCCCAGGGCGAGGCTCAGCCATTGCACTCCGGCTGTGCTGACCCCTGCGATTTCCCCAAATGCGGGAAACTCGACTGCATAATTTGTGGTAGTGGGGGACTGCGTTCGCGCTTTCCCCTGAGCATGCTTGGTTAAAGACAGTTCAACAAACAAGACTTCTTCTTGTCAGCTTGTTTCGTGCAGTGTGCAGTGCCTCCGTACCTTTCTCAGGCCTGCCTAGCATCCTCCTGGGGCCTGCCAATTCTGTAGGTAGAAGCCACATGCATGCGTATTCCTATGCAATAGGCCACAGGCCTTGTTTCACAGCGGAAAGCTGCGCCGTGGCTGGCTGCTTAAGTGCCGCCCCTCTATGCAAATATATGTGCTGCTGCAGTGTAGACTGGGACTGTTTCATACGCCTTTGCGTGCATAAAGACATTTCCGAGGCCTCCCACGTGGGCTACCCAAAACCTTGAAAAAAAAAGAAAAAGAAGAAAAAACCCACACACACTACGCTCCTGACTGTTTTACAGGGTTGATGAGGATGATGATGTGCCTTGCTCGTGGAATAGCTATGATTGAGGCTAGTTTGCCAGACCCCCAGAAAGCCCTTCCGTAAGCTGGTGGAGGCGTGCCCTCGGCCGGGGGGTTCTAGCTGGTCAATTCCAACTCATACTTACCTGGCAGGGGAGATACCATGATCACGAAGGTGGTTCTCCCAGGGCGAGGCTCAGCCATTGCACTCCGGCTGTGCTGACCCCTGCGATTTCCCCAAATGCGGGAAACTCGACTGCATAATTTGTGGTAGTGGGGGACTGCGTTCGCGCTTTCCCCTGATCATGCTTGGTTAAAGACAGTTCAACAAACAAGACTTCTTCTTGTCAGCTTGTTTCGTGCAGTGTGCAGTGCCTCCGTACCTTTCTCAGGCCTGCCTAGCATCCTCCTGGGGCCTGCCAATTCTGTAGGTAGAAGCCACATGCATGCGTATTCCTATGCAATAGGCCACAGGCCTTGTTTCACAGCGGAAAGCTGCGCCGTGGCTGGCTGCTTAAGTGCCGCCCCTCTATGCAAATATATGTGCTGCTGCAGTGTAGACTGGGACTGTTTCATACGCCTTTGCGTGCATAAAGACATTTCCGAGGCCTCCCACGTGGGCTACCCAAAACCTTGAAAAAAAAAGAAAAAGAAGAAAAAACCCACACACACTACGCTCCTGACTGTTTTACAGGGTTGATGAGGATGATGATGTGCCTTGCTCGTGGAATAGCTATGATTGAGGCTAGTTTGCCAGACCCCCAGAAAGCCCTTCCGTAAGCTGGTGGAGGCGTGCCCTCGGCCGGGGGGTTCTAGCTGGTCAATTCCAACTCATACTTACCTGGCAGGGGAGATACCATGATCACGAAGGTGGTTCTCCCAGGGCGAGGCTCAGCCATTGCACTCCGGCTGTGCTGACCCCTGCGATTTCCCCAAATGCGGGAAACTCGACTGCATAATTTGTGGTAGTGGGGGACTGCGTTCGCGCTTTCCCCTGATCATGCTTGGTTAAAGACAGTTCAACAAACAAGACTTCTTCTTGTCAGCTTGTTTCGTGCAGTGTGCAGTGCCTCCGTACCTTTCTCAGGCCTGCCTAGCATCCTCCTGGGGCCTGCCAATTCTGTAGGTAGAAGCCACATGCATGCGTATTCCTATGCAATAGGCCACAGGCCTTGTTTCACAGCGGAAAGCTGCGCCGTGGCTGGCTGCTTAAGTGCCGCCCCTCTATGCAAATATATGTGCTGCTGCAGTGTAGACTGGGACTGTTTCATACGCCTTTGCGTGCATAAAGACATTTCCGAGGCCTCCCACGTGGGCTACCCAAAACCTTGAAAAAAAAAGAAAAAGAAGAAAAAACCCACACACACTACGCTCCTGACTGTTTTACAGGGTTGATGAGGATGATGATGTGCCTTGCTCGTGGAATAGCTATGATTGAGGCTAGTTTGCCAGACCCCCAGAAAGCCCTTCCGTAAGCTGGTGGAGGCGTGCCCTCGGCCGGGGGGTTCTAGCTGGTCAATTCCAACTCATACTTACCTGGCAGGGGAGATACCATGATCACGAAGGTGGTTCTCCCAGGGCGAGGCTCAGCCATTGCACTCCGGCTGTGCTGACCCCTGCGATTTCCCCAAATGCGGGAAACTCGACTGCATAATTTGTGGTAGTGGGGGACTGCGTTCGCGCTTTCCCCTGATCATGCTTGGTTAAAGACAGTTCAACAAACAAGACTTCTTCTTGTCAGCTTGTTTCGTGCAGTGTGCAGTGCCTCCGTACCTTTCTCAGGCCTGCCTAGCATCCTCCTGGGGCCTGCCAATTCTGTAGGTAGAAGCCACATGCATGCGTATTCCTATGCAATAGGCCACAGGCCTTGTTTCACAGCGGAAAGCTGCGCCGTGGCTGGCTGCTTAAGTGCCGCCCCTCTATGCAAATATATGTGCTGCTGCAGTGTAGACTGGGACTGTTTCATACGCCTTTGCGTGCATAAAGACATTTCCGAGGCCTCCCACGTGGGCTACCCAAAACCTTGAAAAAAAAAGAAAAAGAAGAAAAAACCCACACACACTACGCTCCTGACTGTTTTACAGGGTTGATGAGGATGATGATGTGCCTTGCTCGTGGAATAGCTATGATTGAGGCTAGTTTGCCAGACCCCCAGAAAGCCCTTCCGTAAGCTGGTGGAGGCGTGCCCTCGGCCGGGGGGTTCTAGCTGGTCAATTCCAACTCATACTTACCTGGCAGGGGAGATACCATGATCACGAAGGTGGTTCTCCCAGGGCGAGGCTCAGCCATTGCACTCCGGCTGTGCTGACCCCTGCGATTTCCCCAAATGCGGGAAACTCGACTGCATAATTTGTGGTAGTGGGGGACTGCGTTCGCGCTTTCCCCTGATCATGCTTGGTTAAAGACAGTTCAACAAACAAGACTTCTTCTTGTCAGCTTGTTTCGTGCAGTGTGCAGTGCCTCCGTACCTTTCTCAGGCCTGCCTAGCATCCTCCTGGGGCCTGCCAATTCTGTAGGTAGAAGCCACATGCATGCGTATTCCTATGCAATAGGCCACAGGCCTTGTTTCACAGCGGAAAGCTGCGCCGTGGCTGGCTGCTTAAGTGCCGCCCCTCTATGCAAATATATGTGCTGCTGCAGTGTAGACTGGGACTGTTTCATACGCCTTTGCGTGCATAAAGACATTTCCGAGGCCTCCCACGTGGGCTACCCAAAACCTTGAAAAAAAAAGAAAAAGAAGAAAAAACCC